>NW_006399791.1:15353564-15355030 GCF_000299155.1 Elephantulus edwardii
GGGAAGAAGCTATGTGGAGAAGTACATGCATTTATTTAGGTGTTTCAGAAACCTATCTCAATCTGAGGGAGCTCTGGTAAGGAGCTGCACTGCAATCCTGAAGGCACAAGGTTCAAATCCACCAGCTGCTCTATGAGGATCTGTTATGAGGTGATTCTGACTTGACAGCACACAATAACAACAAGAAGTTCAAACTGAGTGTTGCTCTGTGTGACCTTGGGTAAGTTTAAATCTTCTGTGTTTCCATAGGGATTTATAATGGAGCTCTGGTGGCCTAATGAAAGAAGCTGCTCTGCAATTTCTGAGGCACGTGGTTTGAGGCCAACAGCTGCTCCGTGGGAGAAGGATGGGTAATCTCCTCCTGTGCTATTAACTGCCTCTGAAAACCTGCTAGAGAGTCAGCAATGTGTTGGTCCTGGTTCTACAGTACCCACCACCACCACCAACCACCAACACCACCCTTGCTAAGTGCCATGAAGAAGAAATAAAAATATTAATAAATATTTTGTTTACATGAATGTAAATGATCTTTTTTGCTACTGTTACTTTGGGATGGCTTTAGGTGAAGATCTTATTGAATACCTTTGTGAATCTTGGTATAAACGGGCATACTGTTGAGGATAGCTAATCTATTTGACTTACAGTAGTTTAATGTTAATTTTTAAAAGCTGAAAAATAAGTTTTGTTTTCAATAAGAAAGGAGTAAATTTTTTAGAAGTTCAGTAAGAATATTTTTGTTATAGTTTCTATATGAAAAGTGAATGCTACCAATAAGAGAAAACTCCCATTTAAATTAAATTTGTTGATTTGGCCTTTATGTAGTTTCATGTTGATGACAGGAAATGCCTTGCTGTTATTTCAAGTGTTCAGGGTACTGTTTCCTTAAAAATTATAGGCTTTATTATTGTTCATGTAAACATCATGGATCTTCTCTGCCACGTCTAGGTGTCCACTGTGAAATTCTCTGGTTCTACTTCTTTTGCACAATTTTTTAAATGAGATTCATATGTATGAAAAGCAAAACTTATTTTAATTGGAATTGATTTTCACTTGTTAGACATCTGAACAAATAAAGATGAAGTGGCAGAAAGAGCAGGCTTGTAGAGGTGATAACTCTAAATGTTGGCTTGCTTTAGAGGTCATGTCTTTAGGGGTCATCTGGGTCACGTCTTTTTAAATACTGGTTTGCCAAATGATTTCATTCTGGTGTGCTTTCAATACCATTAACATGCTGATGATTCCCAAGTTTACATCAACAGTTCACCTCCTGCCCTGAAGACCAGACCCATGCATCCAACTGCCTATTGGAAGTCTTCTAGGGTTGCCATAATGAACTATCACAAATTGAGTCGCTTAAAACAACAGAAACTTTTTGTCTTATAACTCTGTAAACTGTAGGTGTTGTCATGTCCTGTCAAGCCATCTGCGACTCATAGTGACTCTATGTATAGCAGCTCTGAAACCTG
>NW_006399791.1:15361595-15391042 GCF_000299155.1 Elephantulus edwardii
GCAATGAGTGAATGGAAATCCAAAACCTCTGTAAAAAAAAAATTAAAAATGAAAAAAAATACTTGGAATTTGAGTATATACCTATGGTATCTGCACTGAGGACCTCATAGACGCAAATGACAGAAGCATCTGTGAAGACAATATAGGATGGTTAGCAGTGTGGGACTGACAGACCAGTCCTGCAGACCACAGTCTAAGAGAGCTGAGTGTCTTCATGTTATTTTGTGAAGGTTCATTTTGAGGATCTCTTTTTAACTCTCGTTCTTGCTTGTTAAGCAAGGAATAATATAAATAATAATGTTGCAATAAAATAGCCATCTCTCTAAATATAGAGATAAGAAGTGTTGAGTTTGTATTCAGAAAATGGAAACATTAACCCTATGCTGGGTGGTATTAAATATTTGTGAAACATATGAAAAGATTATCTCTCCATAGTCTAGAAGAGTTGAAGAACAACCCAAACTCTAACCTAGGTGAAAAAGTACAGGCTCAAGGGTCAGAAATATTGAATTTTGGGTAAAACTCCAAATTCCTCAAAATTAGTTTACTTGTAAATTATGGATTTAGATATATGTTATAGATAATTTACTATAAGAATCAAGTGAAATATTGCAACCAAAGGTACTTGGACAATGTTTGGGCTATCACAGGTATTTGGTAAAATACTGCTGCCAACAGCATTGCCTACATCTTCAAGGTTATCAGGGTGCAATTGCATTATAGGGGCTCCTGGAATGCTGTTGTATTTTTGAAAAAGAGATGTCAATGCTTATAAAAGCACTTGCCACACACCAGATTCTGCACTAAATGAGGTCCTACATGGGTTAATGCATCACATCTGTGAAATAAGTGCTGTTAAATTGTCATTTTATAGATGAGAAAACTAAGGCTCAGAGATAAAGCCACAAGATGCCACCTCCCAGGGTCTAGCTGCAGAGTTTACACCTGAACAACTGAACATGTCAACTTACTTCCAAAGAGTAAATGCAACCAGCGTCTTGACCCTATCAGAAATAATGAAGAAGAGAAAAGAAACGGTGAATTTAGAAAGTTTTTCTTGAAACACTCTTGAAAGGGCAGAAGAAAGTGATTTCACATTACAGATGTGAAGGCTTAGCTGGAATCCAAGAGTTTCTTTTTGGTCTAGTGTTTTATCAGAAGTATACATAGATATTTTTCTTCTTCCTCTTAGTCTTATCTTCTTCCTTAGTACTGTATTTAATAGACTAGAATATACAATATAATGCAATGTGATAGAATGTAAGATGTTGCTGTTAGATGTCTAAGTTGATTTTGACTCATAATGACCTCATGTAACAGAAGAAAAGCTCCAAAACATTTTTTATAACATTTTTTAAAAAATGTCACAATTTTTCTCTTTTTTACCCTATCGTGATTTGAGTGAAAGTTTAGAGAGCAAGTTGTTTTTCCGCACATCTGTCCAGCTACATTTTTTAATGACATTAATGATGTACTCCCAATGTTGCTGCACTGCTCCTGCTTCCTCCCTGTGGTTCTCATTTCCATTAAACCTTCTACCTCACCCCTTTCTCTGTCTTGAATGTTAAACCTGTAAAAAAATGCTATCCTTTTGCTCTTGTATGGTTGATTGTTCTAAGGAGTGAGCACCTTCTTGCTGTTATTGTTCACCTTTCAAACCTGTCCATAACATGGGTGAAAGTTAAGCAACAGAGATGAGTTTAGTTTCAGACAAAAAGAATTAGTAAGGGTCATGGTCTTGGGTGTTCCATCAGCCTCTGTTGCCCAGAAAATCTGGTCAGTTTTAGGATGCCTGAGTTTTATTCAATGTTTTTTCACCCACTCTATCAAGGACCTTCTATTATGATTCATTTATAGAGTGGTCAGCACGGGCAGCTGGACACCACTAGTTCTCCTGGTCTCAAGGTTGTGGTCAAGGCTGAGATCCACATGATCAATGCTTTGGACTAACAGTTATATGAATAGTTGCTTTTCTTACCTCTTCTTTGTTCGAGATAGGGAGAGAGCAATAGTTATACTTTAGATGGCCACTTATAAGCTTTCAAAGACTCCCGTCACCAGTCACTAAGATAGGATGTAGAACACTGTCTTCGTGGACTATATGCCAACTGACCTAGATGTTCTCAGAGATCATAGTCCTGAGGCCCTAGGTCCAGCAGTTTATTCTTTCAGGGTGTTTGGTTATTATGAAAAAAAAATATGTAATTAGTCCTCTGTTAGCTTAACTGTGTACACCATTTTCCGTATACTGTGTACATATTCATACCATATACTAATACGAATAGTGACATATCATCTGCCAGACTTTTGTATAATTGTGGCAATAGTTCTTTCACCTACTCATATCAGTACTTCACGCTTATCTGCCTCCCTATCTACTTGTAGATTGTTTGTTGTTGCTGTGTACCGTAGAGTTGGAACTGACCCATAGCTGACCCTCCAGAGGGTTTTCAAAGGCAGTTAATCCCACAGGAGGAGATTGCCCATCTTTCTCCTGCGGAGCAGCTGGTGGCATCGAATGGTGTGTCTTTGAGATTGCAGCGCAGCAACTTGTAGATTAATATTTCATTGACTATGCAAAGCTATTAGACTGTGTAGATCACAACAAAGTGTGGCTGACTCTGAGAAGAATGGGAATCCCAGAACACTTGATTGTGCTTATACTAAGTCTATACTTGGACCAGGAGGCAGTCACCAGAACAGAGAAAAGAAACACTGCATGGTTCAAAATTGGGAAGGATGTACGCCAGAGATGTGTCCTACCTATCTCCATACCTTTAAAATCTGTATGTAGAAAAGATTGTCTAGAAGGCTGGGCTCTATCAGGAGAAATGTAGCATCAGGATCGAAGGCAGACTCATCAACAATCTGCGTTATGCAGATGACACAACCCCACTTGCTGAAACTGAGGAGAACTTGAAGTGCTTGCCGAAGAAAGTTCAGAACTGCAGCCTTCAATGTGGACTGAATCCCAACATCAAGAAAACAAAGATTCTCATCACTGGCCCAATTGGCAGAATCATGATAGATGGTGAAGAGATTGAGATTGCTGGCAGCTTTAGTTTGCTTGGCTCTACAATCCACAATTTTGGTGCCAGCTGGTACCAGATGAATTTCATTGGGCAAGTATGCTGTCAGCGACCTCTCCAAAGTACTGAAGAGCAACAATGTCAGTCTAGAGACTAAGGTGTGCCTGCTCCAGGCTATGGTCTTTGCAATTACTTGCTATGCATCAGAAAGCTGGACAATAACTAGGGATGATAAAAAGAGAATTGATGCCTTTGAGCTGTGGTGCTGGAGAAGAGTATTGAATATACATACCATGTACTGCTAGGAGAACAAACAAGTTCATCCTTGAGAGGGTGAGACCAGGCTGCTCCTTAAAGGCAAGGATTCCGAAGCTTTGTCTGACATACTTTGGACATGTTTTAAGGTGGGGCCAAGTCCTTGGAGAGGGACGTCATGCTTGGGAGGGTGGAGGGACAGCACAAGAGAGGAAGACTCCAGATGAGATGCATTGATTCAGTGACTGGGTTAATGAGGGTGGGTATGTAAGAGACAATAAGATTGACACAGAATAGAGCAGGATTTAGGGCTGTTGTCCATAGGTTGCTATGAGTTGCAGGAGACTCGACGGCACATAACAACAATAACAACTAATGAAAATTTGTGTATATAAATATTTACCATTGTTGACAGTGTCTTGTAGCACTTCTCCATGTCTTCCCTTTCTTTGCTTTGATATTTACAATGATATTGTACAAATCATTCCCTTTCCTCCATTCACCCACTTTAATAGATGTCTACTATAGTATTTATTATATCATTAAATTATTTTTCCCCTTCGCATTCTCTTCTCCTCTCATACTTGATAACCATCCAATATTGTCTCTCTTTCTGTAATCTTTCCTTAGCCTTTTAGAATAGTGGGTTTATATGATAATTTGTTCTTTTTTGACTGGCTTGTTTGGGGCTGTAATATTCACAGAAGCATATCACTAGATATTGAAAATCTTGTGGATTCTCTGATGGGATTTTAATCTCCACCATTCCCAGCTATTCCTTGCGACAAAGATAGAAAGTTTCCTTCTTTGTGATTTTGTAACCTTGGAAACTAACTGGAAGGTCTGTTCTGAGTAGGAAGTGACAGAGAGAGAGGGAGAGAGAGAGGGAGAGGGAGAGGGAGAGGGAGAGGGAAAGAGAGAGAACGAGGGAGGGAGAAGGGGATAAAGAAAGAGAAAGTTCTTAGGGCAGTTAGGGAAGATGGCCTCCTGCTGAGATGCCATTAAATATCTGAATTATACATTTGACCTTCTTTGCTCTTATTTTACACATACTAGGAAACCTGATAGCCTGTGTTGTGACTCAGACCCCCCTGGGCAGGATCCCTTAGCCTTTTGTTGAGGAGTTGCCATCAAACCAGTTCTGACTCACGACAGCCCATGTATTTCAGAGCAGACAGTGTAACTCACTGGATATGAACTGTCACTCCAAGTACTCTCTAGTCTTTCCAATTTGCATTAATGAGAGAGCATTTCTGAGAAATGGAGACACTTTTTTCCAATTTCTCACACATAAATATTTTTTCTGATGAATAAACTTTAGTACTTGGTGAATTTACCTAAGTAATGCCATTTAAATTTTTTAAATATATTTTTTTAAGTCCTCTGGTACTTTAGTGAAAAAATATGACATTTCTTTGAAAATTCAGCACAATTAAGTTTCTAGAAACATCGTATAGACCATTTTGGTGTAAGGGGGAAAAGTTAAAAGAAAAATACTGTCATTAGGTAGAAAGTATCACATTTGGCAACAATGGGTTTATTTTGAATAATACTGGACCCTGAAGCCTGAGAGATGATAGGAAGAAGAAATTAGTGGCTATTGTTTGCCAAGAAGCTCTCAGAGATGGTGACACTTTTTCTCAAAAGTGTAACCCAAATATACAGGAATATTTGCAGAGAAGAATCATATATAGGCCATTAAAAATTTAATCTATTTAGTGGAAGCAATAGAAATTTATCAAATGCACACTGAGTACAATATTATCAGTTGAGTTTTGGCTATGAGATCAAAATCCAACTCTAACCAATAAGCAGATGGTGGAATTAACTTAGAAAGAATCAGTCAGAAGATGGCCTTAGGTTTAATACTTTCTAGGATCATCTGGCTGGAATAGAGGAGTATTCCTTCAAAGGCAAAAGAACATTCTTAAGGTGAAAAATGAAGCTCTGTGTGTCTGTGTATGATGAAAACAATAATAATGCAAAATGGAATAAAAGGCAACAAGTGAATTGTTCTTTTCAACATATGGTTCCTCTTTGCAAGCAAATATGTTAAGGGCTCTTCAGACACAGTTTTATGCAATTCTTTAAGAACTTTATGAGTGCTGCAGTTAGAAAATGGAGAAATGTTACCAACTCATTCACTGCTGTCAAGTCAGAACCAACACATGCCTCACCTTCACTGGATTTCCGAGGATGTAAATTGCCAGGGAGGAGATGGACCATCTTTCTTCTACGTAATGACTGGTGGATACAAACTGCCAACGAGCTGGATTTGAGTCAAAGAAATCTGTAGGACAGAGGAGAATTGCCCCATAAGATTTCCAAAGCTGGTGACTTAGAATTGTGTTGCTAACCCAAAAGTATGTGGTTCAAATCCATCACCTACTCCATGGTAGAAATAGTAAAATCTCTTCCCATGCCATTTTCTGCCTCTGAAAACCTACTGCAGGGCCAGCTATGATCTGGTTCTGACTCCATGTTATAAACCAACAAAAAAAGGTCTTTACAGATGCAGACTGCCACCTCTTTCTCACAAAGACCACTAATCTTTCATTTCATAGTTGAATGCTTGACCACTGTGCTACTAGGGATCCTTTGCCAGCAAAGAAATTGCAACATGTGATCAATAATACTTTGTTCTCCAGGACGTAGATTTAAATAGGGTTATTGGGGAAAATATTGATGGAGCACCAGGTAACTTACAGCGAGAAAGAACTGTCAGATGAAATAAAAAGGTGCTCCTTGAGTGTCAAAGCACCCAATGCTTTCTCATTAAGCGTAATTGGCACCTGACTGTATGCTGCTTCATTTTGATTGAGCATTGACGGAAACACTGAGAATTGTGAGAAAGATCAAATTGTGTTCTCTCTGCATATACTTTCTTCATGTGCTGATCAGGGAAATAAGCAGTTAGTGCAGGATTATGTTTTTCCCAGTGGAATATACAGTTCTGGATGGAAATAATTTGTGTCTATCTTTGAAATAGAGGATGAAATAATTTTTTGGCAATGATGCTTATGTCTAAAAAGTTTGTGTAACTTTAATGAATTCATTGGCTAGGTTGAGTTCAATAATCTCAGTCTCTTGGATAGTTTAAATTCTTGGTTGGCAAAAACAGCCTACCAGTCAAATCTGTCAGCCACGTGCTTTGTTCAAAAGAGTAATATTTGAATATATTTATCATGCTCATTTGTATACTACTGCATATGCTTTACTTCTTCTTCTTTTTATTATTATTGATGATACTATCTGACTTCATGCCAAAAGGACAGGTTTGAGTAACTGTCAGAGACCAGACATCCTGTTGAGCCCCAAATATTTATTATCTGTTCCTTTACAGGAAAGATGTGAAAATATGCAAACTCCTTGTCTAAATTCTCACGTTAGAGGCAAGATATCTATATGATAAATACTTGGACAAAATTCCAGATTTTTTCGTTAGACTGAGCTATGATAGGAAGGATTTGATTGCTGGAAGCTTACCAATAGGTAATGATTTTCTTTACTTGTTAATTCGTGAAAATAGGATATGATGTGTGGGATATTAAAAAATATCACCAACACATCCAAATAATGCAATATACTTGGAATGAGGTTTTCTACAGCCACAGTTAGTAAAAGAGTGAAGAAGGTCTGCATTCAAGGCCATTCAAGGTCATCTCCCATGTGAACATTTACCTTTCAAACTACAAATATGATTACTTACCAAGGTAGCTTCCAAAAGAGCCACAAAAGTATTATTTAGGGAGAAACCACTTCATGTACTAGTTAATTTTCCAGATTTTCTGTAGAAAAGAAACATTTCTTGCTGTTGTGGCTATTTCATTTTTAAGTCTCTGTCAGATCCATTAGGAAATTTGTTCTCATGTATCATGTGAAGGATGTAGTTAATTTTATATTTTTCTAAATGATTATTCAATTTTCCAAATTGTTGTTATGTATCATTGAGTCACCTGTGACTTACAGCAACCTTATATACAGTAGTTCTGAAGCCTGCACTATTCTGAGCCAGTCTCATTGATTCAGACACACCTACCTCCATTACCCCAGTTACTGTGTCAATCCATCTCATCCAGGGTCTTCTTCTCCTGTGTTGTCCCTTCACCTTTAAGAGCCTGATGTCCTTCTCCAAGGATTGGTCTCTCCTGGCCAGGTGCCCAAAGTATCTAAGACAGAACTTCAAAATCCTAGCCTCTAAGGATAAACTTGGTTCCACCCTCTCTAAGACAGACCTGTTTGTTCTCTTAGTGTCCATGGTACGTGCAATATTCTTCTCCAGCACAACTCAAAGGCATCGATTCTTCTTCTGTCATCTTTTCCACACAGCAGACTTTTTTTTCTTCCCCCCCTTTGCCTCCCCCCCCCAGCAGACTTTTAAATTCTTACCTTTTTCCTAAGGAGAACACTTTTTTGAGAATATCAGACAAATCCCACTCAGGCATTCAGATAAGTAAGTTGTTGCTAACTGCTGTTGCTTTAGACTCTAATCCTGATGATCCCCTACACAGTGAATTTGAACCTTTGTGGTCCATTTTCAATAGTAAAATATCACCAGGCAGCTGATTATCACGCATTTCCCCACTGTCCATCAATGTCTCTAAGCTCCACTAAAACCAGTTTATGATCACATCAACATCCCCATTCCACTGGCAGACAAGTGGAGGCTGAGCTTGAGGTGCATCAATTACGAACCCAACACAGATTTCTTGTCTAAAAGCTGAGAACTCTCCTATTAAAACATCTTTGCCATCTAACCTATGTGTATTGATCTAGAAAAAGACTTCTCATATATTACTAAGAAAAAAAAATAAGATACAGGAGAATACACTTTAGGCATAATCTAACATTTGATTAAAATTATTATGTACTAGAAATTATCTGGAAGGATATTCTTCAGACTGGAGTGCCAGAAAGATGCAAATATTTAATGTGTTTGGCTTAAAGGTCGCTAGTTCTGTTCTACTAACACCTGCATTGGAAGACAGGCCGGTGATAGATAGAAGTCAGGGTGAAGCTCCTTGAAGGTGTCCAAAGGCGACTGCAGGAAATAGGAAAACAGGTTCGTGAAGGTGTAGTGTCTGTTTGTGGAAGGAGTTTCTTCATCTGTAGGAATCCTCTGTGTTTCACTCAGGCTGGTCCAGTTGTCTGAAATGAAGAGATCTCTTCCAGATGGCATTGTTGAGCACCTGAAATCCACCAAAGGAGTCTGTGGTAAAGACCTAGCTGGCCAGAATGTAGCCTTGGGCCTATTGCCCCTACCTCCTGTCTCCTGCCCTCAGCCTTTCATCAGACACACCCCAAGTTCCAGAGCCCATCTCCATGGTGACACAAAACAATCCCTGGCCCCGCCCACTGGCCATCTTCCTGACTGCCTACGTAGACTGGACAGCCATAGTGACCATAGAGGTCTGGCCAGAAAGCTCTGAAGTCAGGGCTGCTCCTCTGGAAACCCGCACAGTGGAGCCATGCCTTGATGTGTGAGTCAGCCCAGGGAAGCCTGGCCTCCCATTTCAGAGAGCTGGGACACTTGACAAGGTGCCTGCCAAGTTGTTTGCCTCCTCAAAAGCCCAATGGTTGATGGAGCTCTACTAAGCTTCTTTGGGGAGTGATTGGACCACAAAAAGGAACATTATCCTGGTTCCTGGTCTAAGGCTTGGCCTGCCCACTCGCAACCTCACTGGAAGCCAGTGCTAAAATTGTGACCAGAGACTTATCTGAGGGACTCTGAAAACTCATTTTGGGTGAACTGTGCTTTTTTAGATGATTGAGGCCACAAACAGGATGTCAAGAAAAAACACAAAGATGCTGCCTTGCAGATTTTGTCCTCAGGGGATGTACTCACAAATTGGTATGATGTGACAGGTGTGTGCACTTTTTTTTTTAAAGACCAGTAGCTCTTTAATTTACAGGTCTTCATAAGATGTACTGTATAATACTCAACTGTTATGTTATTAAAATATAGCAGGTTTATCTGTTTACTGAGCTAAAAAACGTAGTATGGAGTTTCACTTTTAAAAATTTGTTTGCTTACAAAGTTTGTATAAGTTGTGTTTCACACTACTCTTCATTCACAATGTGTTTCATACGATCATTCTCATGTATCATATTTTATAAAATTACTCATCAGTGGACGTTGCCCATCATTACCCAGTCTTTTTGCCTGTAGTTTTGTGTACTTTTGCATGCATGCAAACATGTGTGTGTGTTGGTATTGTTTGGGGCGGTGTGATCCTGAGATCGGCTCCAGTTGTCCCTGATTTGAAAGTGGCAGACAAGTGGAGAGGAAGAGCTTTGGAAGGGGTGTGTTGTCAAGAATCGATAAGCCGTAGAACCCAGACTCTGACCCTGAACGCTTGGAGTGTCCGCTCTTTGCAATGGGTGCACTCTTCTCTGGCCAGTCAAGCTCAAAAATCCTTTTAGGAAGAATGTATCACACCTATTGTGGGGCTTTCTCAGGGTCTGCTCTGTGGCCAGGTTGCCTTTAATGGGACAGGGAGTCAGTAAATCTCCCCTTGCTCTTAGCTTTAAAACACCTGGCCTTAAGACTTGAACTCCACAATGCAGTCCTGTGCATTCTTCCATTTTCTTACTATTTCCTCATTAGGCTTCAGGCTTTGAAGAGACCCCACGGAAGCACACCTTCTTTATTCCTGGAGTGTCAGGAAAGCAGTGTCACTGGAGCCTGCCAGCCCTGTTATTACTGTCTTTTCAAACTCCTGCTCTTCATTCTGTGGTCCCTTCCAGGGCTGTATAGAATAAAAGTGTTCCCAGCAATTGAGAGAGGAAGAAACAGAAGTCAGGGATGGCTTCAAGGAGCTTCAAAGGCAGCTTCAGGAAAGTAGGAAAGAGGTTCCTGGAAATGTAGTGTCTGCCTGCAGAACCAGTTTCTCTATCTGTGGGAAACCTTTACGTGTCTCCTAGGCAGGCCCTGCTGTCTGAAGTGAAGAGACTTCTTCCAGATGGAAGCATGTGAAGTCCACAAATGGAGTCCTGTAGTAAAGACCCAGCTGGCCAGAATGTAACCTTTGGCCTGTAGCCTCCTGCCTTCTGTCTCCTGTCCTCAGCATTTCTTAAACCCTGCTCCCCACCCAGCCCCACCCCCACCCTGCCCAGTTCCAGAGCTTGTCTCCATGGTGATGGTAAACAATCTGAAATATGACTCAGGGGTCATCCTCCTGACCTGCCCACCTAGACCCAAACAGCCATCATGTTCTGGCCTGAAAGCCCTGAAGCCAGACTTACTTCTCTGGAAGCTCACTGAAAGGAGCCGTTCCATGGTGTGAATTTCAGTTATGGGAAGCCTGGTCTCCCATTTCAGAACGCTGAAAACTTGCAAAGGTGTCTGTCAAGTTTGTGGCCTCACAGAAAATTCAGTGGTTGTTAGAATTTCTACTAAGCTTCTCTGGAGAATCACTGGCTCACAAAACTTCTGATGTAAAGGCTTGGTCTGCCCACCCAATCTCATTGGAAGCTCGTGGTTAGAGTGTGACCCGAGACATCTCATGGGACACTGCAAACTCATAGTGGATGAACTGAGCTTTTTAAATGGCTGAGGTCATTAGATGTCAAGGTCAAACACGAAGAGCCTTCCCTACAGGTTTTGTCCTCAGGGTGTCTACTAACTAACTGACATAATGTGATATGAGTGTACATGTGCTTGTGTGTGTTTGTGGGCATTGTCTGTGGCTGTGTGACCCTGAAACTGGCTCCACGTTGGCCCTGATAGGTGGCAGGCAGGTAGAGAGGAAGAGCTTCAGAGGGGATGTGTTGCAGGGTGGCCAAGGGGTTTGGCTAGTCTCACCAACAATTGAAGAGCTCTATCAGCAGAGACAATATCTTCTTAGACCAGAAGAGAAGGAATTCTTTGGCCACTCAGAGAATGGAGAGCTCCCTCCCCCAACCCAGTGAAACGTAAGACATGTTCAGAATGGCAGCAGCAGTGATGGATGAGCTTGAAAGTTAATGCGAGATGGGATTTTTCTTGGGTGGGGTGGGGAGGGAAGCCAGTATTGGCAGTACTGAGAATTTTGTTGGACAATTGGGAGGGAAGCCAATATTGGTAGGAATGAGTACTTAGAACACTTAGAGCCATGAAGCTCAAGGCTGAGGTGCCTGTGTGCACATTTTGACTCTTTTGACTATATTATGTTATTAGTCTGGATTATAACCTTTTGACTCCCCTAATATGGTTTTGTGTGGTCTGTGAGCTATCACATCAAAGTTTGGACCCAGCCAAGCAATAAGATTGGTGTTGAGATGAATAGAAAGATGTATAGGAGCACGTGGGACCTATCTGACCTCATGGGAATTGGTTTGGCGTTATGGATGCTGTGGACACAGATAGCTTCCCCCTGTGACGTTGGCAAAGGTCAGGTATGGCATTCCCCACGTGGTCCTAGCTCTTTTTACAGTTGGCATTGTTTGTGGCTGTGCAGTCCTGAGGCCAGCTCCGTGTTGTTCCTGATTTGAAGGTGGTAGGCAGTTTGAGGGAAATAGCTTTGGAGGGAATGGTTTACAACCCAGCCAGGAAAGGGAAGCCATAGAAACCAGCTTCTGACCCAAATGCTCTCAGTATTTGGTGCACTCTTTTCCAGCCAGTTGACCTCAATAACTGTTCTAGAAAGAATATGTCATGCCTACTTTGGGATTTCTCAGTGTAAGAAAAGAGCAAAGGCCATATGGGGAGTGTCATAATCTGACCTTTACCAAATTTACAGGAGGAAACTATCCCTGTTCAAAGCTTTAATGACACAAGACCAATTATTATGCAGTCAGACATGTATGTCCCCAAGCTCCCATGCCTCCTTCTACTCATCTTAACACTAATCTTATTGCTTGGCTGTGCTCCAAAGCTGGTGTGATAGCTCACAGACCACACAGATCCTTATTTGGGGTGTTAAAAAGATTATAATTCAGATTAATAACAAATTCAGTCAAGAGAACTCCCAAAATGTGCTGCACACAGGCACCTCAGCCTTGAGCCTCATGGCTCTAATTGTCCAGCAAAGTTCTCAGTCCTGCCAATACTGGCTTCCCCCACTCTGAAGTCCCATCTCACATCCAGTTCTCCAGTTCAGCTGTTATCATCTCGAATGGTGTGGAGGACATTTCTTTTTCACCAGCATCTCTTCTGGTGTGGGAAGAATCCTTCTCTCTGCAGCTAGACCTGCTCAATTTATTGGCAAGACTAACAAATCCTCTTGTAGGTTGCTGAGACTGGCCAATCCCCTTGTGGAATGGTAGATAGCCAATCCCTTTGTGGATAGGCCAACACGCCTGACTAGCACAGTCCTGCCCCTCCACATAGTCAGTCTTCTACACTAGAAAAGCCAAACGGAGAGGCAAACTCCACACTCAGAGTCCATTCTGTGGCCAGGCTGCCTTCAGCAGGACATGGAGCCAGTAGATCTCCCCTTTTTGTTGCCTTATAACACCTGGCCAGATGACCTGAACCCTGAAAAGTAGTCTTGGACATTCTCCATTTTCTGAATAGGCCTCAGGCTTTGAAGAGACACCAAACTAGGGCATTTTCTTTGATTCTTAGCTTCAGGAGACTGGTGTTACTGGAACCTGCCAACCCTTTCCTTACTCTTTTTCAACTAATGTTCTTTATTCTGTGGTATCTCCAGAGTGGCATGTTTGAAAGATGTCTTCTCTGCGAATACAAGAGAGGGAGAGAGAAATCAAGGATAGAGCTCTTTGAAGATATTTAAAGGCAGTGGGAAAGAGGTTCCTGTATGTGTGGTATATGTCTGCAGGAGCAGTTTCTTCATCTGTAGGAATTCTCGGCGTGCCTCCCAAGCTGGCCTGCTTGTCTGAGATGAAGATATCTCTTCCAGTTGTTGGTGATGAGCATCTGAGCACCACCAAAGGAATCCTGTGCTATAGACCCATCTGACCAGGATGTGTTGTCATTATTAGGTTTCACTGAGTCAGCTATGATTCATAGTGACCCTCTGAACAATGGCTCTGAACCTTGTCCTATCCTGAGCCAACCTCACCATCTCTGACACAATCCATTGCTACAGTCACTGTGTCAATCCATCTCTTCTCTCCTTTGGTGAGCTTCTACTTTTCCAAGCATGATGGTATCCTTCTCCAAGGTCTGGTCCTTTCCGGAAAAACGTTCAAAGTATGAAAGAAGGAGCTTCAAAATCCTTGCCTCCAAAGAGCAACTTAGTTTCACCCTCTCTAATACAGACCTATTTGTTCTCTTGGCAAACCATGGTATGTTTAATATTCTTCTCCAGGCCCACCAGTGAAAGGGATCAATTCTGTTATCTTTAGTCACTGTCTAGCTCTGAGATGCACAACAAGTAACTTAGAAAACTTGGCCTCTGGTCCTTAGAGGCTAGATTGACATCATTTCTCCTTAGCACTCTGGAGAGTCCTTGACAGCAGATTTCTCCAATGCAACTCATCTTTTCGATTTCCTGATTGCTGGTGCCAAAAGTAGGTATTGTGGATCTGAGCAAGATGAAGTTTTAACAACCTCCATCTTTTCTCCATCTATCCTACTGCCTGGTGGTCCATGGTGAGGATCTTTGTTTTCTTGATGTTGATGCAATCTATATAACCATGGGCATATTGCTTCTTTCATTCTTTCTCCTTCCTTCAGCCTTTCCTAAATTCCATAGTCCATTCCATGGTGATAGTAAACAATCCCTGGCCCTGCCCAGTGACCATCCTCCTGGCCTAGACCCAGGCAGCCAGAGTGGTCTGGTCTGAAAGCCCTGAGAAGTCAGGGCGCTCTTTGGAAGCTTATGAAATGGGGCCAGTCCTCGATGTGTCATTCAGCCAAGAGAAGTACAGCCTTCCACTGAAGAGAGGTGGGGCACTTGAAAATGTGCCTGCCATGTTTGTGGCCTTTAGGAAAGTTTAACAGTTGATGGAAGGCCTACTGAACATTGCTGGAGAGGGACTGGTCCACAGGAAGGAAAAAATATCCAAGTTCCTGATGTAAGGCTTCAGTTATCCACTCAGAAGCTCACCAATATTAAGGTGGTGGTGCTTGCATACATCTCTGAGGGACCATGGGAACCAATAGTGGGTGTACTGTCCTTTTTAGATGATTGAGACCACAGGCAGGAGGTTAGGTTCTTACACAAAGGAGCTACTCCTGGAGGTTTTTCCTCCAGAGGGTATACAAACAAGTTGGTATGATGTGACACGTGTATATGTTTGTATGAGTGCACGTGTGTGTTGGCATTGTTTGTGGCTATGTGAATCTTAGATAAGTCCCATATTGTCCCTGATTTGAAAGTGGTACCAGAAAGAGAGCAAGATGCTAGGAAGGTATGTGCTGCAGGCTGATCAAGAAACAACCATAGAACTCAGCTTCTGACCCTGAGGGCTCCAAATAGCAACTGTTCACAGTGGGTGCACTCTTCTCCAGCCAGGTGACAGCAAAAATCTTTTTTAGGAAGCATGCATAACACCTACTGTGGGGATGTCTTGGGATCTGTTCTGTAGCGAGGCTGCCTTCAACAGGACAAGGGACCTAGTTGGTCTCCCTTTGCTTATTGCCTTACAACACCTGGTCCTAAGACTTGAACCTGAGGACAGAGTCTTAGGAATTCTTTCATTTCCTACTAATTCCTGATGAGATGTTAGGCTTTGGTGGGACATCACAGTAGCACATGATCTTTGGTCCATTGGTGTTGGACACTAGTTTCACTGGAAACTGTCAGCCCTATCCTTGACCTCTTGTTCAACACCTGCTCTTCATTCTGCAGTTCCTCCCACAGCAGACTGGGGAGAAGCCTTTCCAGTGACTACAAGAGAGGGAGATACAGAAGTCAGGGATGGAACTTCTTGAAGGTCTCTAAAGGCACCTTCAGGAAAGTGGAAAAGAGGTTTCTGGAAGTGTGGTGTCTGCCTACAGAAGCAGTTTCTCCATTTGTAGGAATCTCTGTGTGCCTTCTAGGCTGGCCTAGTTGTCTGAAGAGATCACTTCGACATGGTGGTGATGAACATCTCAAGTCCACCAGAGGAGTGAATATAACAAAGGAGGAAACACACTGCTGGCCAGAATGCAGCCTTGGGCCTGTGGCCTGCTGCCTCCTGTCTCCTGCCGTTGGCCTTTCATAAAGTGTGTTTCCATGGTGACACCAAACAATTCATGACCCACTCAGTGACCATTTTCCTGATATGCCCACATTGACCAGGCCAGCTGTAGTGGTCTGAAAGTCCTCAAGTCAGGGTTACTCCTCTGGAAGCTCATGTGCTGGTGTTTCTTTGATGTTGGATTCTGCCAAGGGAAGCCTTGGCAGTGAGTAGAGGCACTTGCAAAGGTGCTGCCAAGTTTGAGGCCTTCTAGAAGTTCAATGTTTGGTGAAGTCTTACTAAGTCTTCTTGAGGAGTAAGTAAGTGACCCACAAAAATGAACAATATGATGATGTAAGGCTTGCCTGCCCACTCTGCACCTTGCTGGAAGCCAGTGCACCATTGGACATCACTGAGAGTCTGGGAACCGATATTGGGTGGCTGCAAATTGTAGAAGACTGAGGCCACAGGCTGGTTGTGGGGCCCAAACGTAATGAGCTGTTCCTGCAGATTTTGTCCTTGGGAGGTGTTTACACATGTTGGAATGATGTGACGTGTGTGTAATTGTGTGTGCATGTGTGTGCGTATGTGCGTATGTGTGTGCATTGTTTGTGGCTTTGAGAGCCTGAGACCAGCTCTATGGTGTCCCTAATTTGAAGGTGGTTGAGAGCAATAGTTTTGGAGCACGTGGTTTGCCATAGAAAATAGCTTTTGCTCCCGAGTGCTTGGAGTGGGCACCCTTTGTATCGGATGAGATCTTCTCCATGCACTCAACCATTAAAGTTCTTTGAGGAAGAATGTGTTTTGCCTACTATGGGGATTTCTGAGGGTCCGTTCTGTGGCCACGCTGCCTTAGTGGGACAGGGATCCAGTACGTCTTTGCCTGAGAACTCAACAGCTAGCCTTAAGACCTGAACCCCTTGACACAGTCCTGGGCAGTCTTCCACTTCCTGACTAGCCTCAGGCATTGAAGTGTCACCATACTAGTGAATCTTCTTTGCTCCTTTAGCTCTGGGGGATGGATTAATTGGAGTTTACCAGTCTGGTCTTTGCTCTGCTTTGCAACACCTGCTCTTTGTGGCCTCTCTCAGGCTCAGATTGAGAGATTGTCCAGTTACTTCAAGAGAGGGAGAGAAATGGAGGAGACGAGCCAGCGATTGGTGCCCTTGTCACTGTGCTTAGGTTTCCTCGCTCTGTTGCTTTGCTCCTCCGAGCTACGAATGTGGCCCCAAAACTGGAGCTGAGTGGGGATGAATGAAGCCGGGGTGCAATAGGAGGCGCGTCCAGAGTAGGTGGTGGCTGCTGCCACGTTGATCCTATAATGCATCTGGGTGATCCTGGCCAAAGCCTTGGCTTTTAGGAAGAAGTGGAACTTGTTCCACCGTGATTGCTGTCGTGTTGCCTCATGGAGCAGACGAGGCACCGCTCTGCACGTCTCCAGCGTCCTGGTCCCTCGGCGAACAGCGACATCCTGAGCTGTCCCATCCAACTTGTCTCTTAATGGACACGTTCAGTGTGAACTTGTCAAGGCGAGTTTGCACCCACAGCGGTGAATAAACAGGTCCAGTTTAAAGGGGGGAGGGGGGAAGAGGGAGTGACAGAAGTCAGGAATGTAACTCCTTGAAGATCTCCATAGATAGCCTCAGGAAAGTGGAAAACGGGTTCATGGAAGTGGCTTCCGCACTTGCAGAAGCAATTTCTCCATCTGGAGGAAACTTCTGTGTGTCACTGAAAAAAAGATATTTCTTTCAGATGGTGGTGATGAGCACCTGAAATCCACCACAGAAGGAGTGCTGTGATAAAGACCCAGCTGGCCAGAAAGTAGCTTTGGGTCTGTTGCCTCCTGCCTCCTGCCTCCTGCCTCCTGCCTCCTGTCTCCAGTCTCCTGCTCTCAGCCTTTCATAAGACCCACCCCAAGGCCTAGTGCTTGTCTCCATGGTGATGGTAAACAATCCCTGGCCCCACCCAGTGATCATCCTCTTGACCTACCTACCTAGGCTCAGACAGTCATAGTGGGCTGGGCTGAAAGTCTTGAAGTCAGGACATTCCTCTGGGAGCTCATGTAACAGAGCCAGTCCTTGATGTCCTCTTCAGCCAGAAGCCTGGTCTCCTATTTCAAAGAGTTACCACAGTTGAATAGGTGCCAGTGAAGTTTGTGACCTCACAGATAGCCCAAGGATGGAAGCCTACTGAACCTTGTCGGGGAGTGACTAGTCCACAAAAAGAAACAATATCCCCACTCCTGATGCAAGTCTTCCCCAAGTTTGTGGCTTCGCAGAAAGCCCAAGGATGGAAGCCTACTGAAACTCATTGCAGAGTGACTAGAACATGAAAAGAAACAGTGTCCTTGTTCCTGATATAAGACTTCAGCTGTCCCCTGGGATTCTCACTGGAAGCCACTGTAAGGTGCCTTTGTATATCTCTGAAGGACCAGAGAAACCTCTAAAGGGTGGACAGTCTGTTTTAGATGATTGAGGCCACAGGTAGGATATCAGAACTGAGCACAGAGGAGCTGCTTCTGCAGATCTTGTCCTCAGAAGGTGTTCCCACAAGGTGGCATGGTGTGACACGTATGTATAATTGTGCTTGCACGTGTGTGTGATTGTGTTTGTCGGCTCTGTTTGTGGCTTTGGGATTTATTTTCTGACTGGCTCAAAGTCGTTCCTGATTTGAAAGTGGTAGGCAAGTTGAAAGCTATAGCATTGCAGGGTGAGCCCTGCAGGAGGGCAGAGAAAGAGAAGCCACTGAAGCTAGCTAGCTTCTGACCCCGAGTTCCCACTATACGCATGGGGCGCGATCTTTCTCGGCCAGACAACCTCTAACATTCTCTAGAAAGAACGCCTTGTGATCTTTTGGGGATTTCTCAGAGCCCCTTCTGTGGCTAGGCTGCCTTCAGTGGGACAGGGACTCAGCAGGCCTCCCCTTGCCCATTGCCTTCCCACAGCCCTAAGCCCTGACCTCTGTGAGGAAGTCCTGGATGTTCTTCCACTTCCTGACTAGGCCTCAGGATTGGAAGAGCCGCCACACTAGCACATCTTCTTTGCTCCTTTAGCGTCAGGAGATTGGTGTCACTGCAGCCTGCCAGCCCTATCTTGCTCCCTTTCTAAACGCTTCTCTTCATTCTGTGCTCCTCCCAGGGCCAGACTGGGGAGAAGTCTTCCCAGCTCCTACAAGAGAGGAGGAGAAAGAAGTTAAGAATGGAGCTCTTCGAAAGTCTCCCAATCAGTTTCATGGTAATGTGGTGCCTGTTTGCAGAAATGGTTTCTCCATGTATGAGAATCCTGTGTGGCACCCAAACTGGACTGGCTGCCTGAAACAGAGCACTCTTGAAGATAGTGGGGATGAACTTCTGAAGTCCACTAAAGGAGTCCTGTGGTAAAGACACTGCTGGCCAGCATGTAACTTAGGCCTCCTGCCTCCAACTCTCAGCCTTTCATAAGCCTCACCCCCAACTTCCAGAACCCGTTTCCGTGGTGATCGTGAACAATCCCTGGCTTCAACCAGTGGCCATCCTCCTGACCTGCCTACCTAAGACCCAGCCAGCCAGCCTGGTCTGGCCCGAAAGCTGCTTCTCTGGAAGTTCCCGCAATTGAACCATTCCTTGATGTGTGATTCATCCAAGGGAAGCCTGGACTCTGATTTTAGGGAGTTGGGACACCTGAAAGGGTGCCTGCCAACTTGGTGTCCTTGACAATCCAATAGTTAATGGAGGCCTTACTGAACCTCACTGGACGGTGACTGGCCCATAGAAAGGAACAATATCCTGGTTCCTGATGTAAGGCTTGGCATGCCCACTCAGAAGCTCACTAAAGCCAGTGGTAAGCTTGTGACCAGGAACATACCTGAAGGACCCTGGAAACCCATGTTGGGTGGTCTGTGCTTTTTAAATGACAAAGGCCACAGAAACACCAAGAAGCTGACCCTGAAGGTTTTGTCCTCAGGGGGTGATGCTATAAGTCTCTGTACTTATACGTGGTGATCTCTCTCTCTCCTGCCCGCCCCCCACCACCACCCCTGTGTTTTGTGGCTGTGTACTCCTGAGCCCAGGCCCACATTGTCCTTGACTTGAAAGTGTTAGGCAGCTTGAGAGCAAGAGTCTCAGAGGGCATGAGTTGCAGACCAACCAAGAAATGAGAGGCGTGTTGCTGTTGTTATGTGCCATCGAGTTGCCTGTGACCCACAGTGACTGTATGTACAGCAGCTCTGAACCCTGCTCTGTCCTGAGCCAGTCTAATTCTAGCACACCTACCCGCATTGTCCCAGTTACTGTACCAATCCATCCATCCGGGGGCTTCCTCTTCTTTGCTGTCCTTCCACCCTTCCAAGCATGATGTCCTTCTTCAAGGATCAATCCCTTCTGGCCACATGCCCAAAGTATGTGATACGAGGCTTCAAAATCCTAGCCTCTAAGGAGAAACTTGGTTTTGCCTCTCCAAGAAAGACCTATTTGTTTTCTTGACAGTTCATGATATATTTAAGACTCTTCTACAGCACCACAACTCAAAGGTGTCATCAATTCTTCTGTCATTCTTAGTCATTGTACAGCTCTCTGATGCATAGCAAGTAATTGCAAAGACTATGGCCTAGATTAGGTGGATCTTAGTCTCTAGACTGACATTATTGCTTTTCAATACTCTGGAGAGGTCCCTAACAGCACTTTGTCTTTTGATTTCCTGACCGCTGGTGACAACAGTGGTGCTGTGTGGAGCGAATTAAGCTTAGATCTCACTTTTTTTTTCTTTTTCCCACTTTGAATGCTTAGTGTAGCCGTTCTCATCATTGGGTACTCTCTTGTCCAGATAAGTGGTCATCTCAAAAGTTCTTCCAGAATGAATGTCTCATGCCTACTGATTTCTTGGGGTCAGTTTTATGGACTGTTGGCCTTCGGTGGGACAGAGACCCAGTAGGTCACTTCTTGCTCATTACCTTACTACATCTGGCTCTAAGACACAAACCCCCATGATGCAGTTCTGAGCATTCTTCCATTCCTAACTAGGCCTCATGCTTTGGAGAGACACCTCAGTAGCACATAATGTTTTATTCACTAGTGCCAGAAAACCAGTGTTACTGGAGCCTCCCAGCCCTTTCCTGATTCTTTTTGAACTCCTCTTCATTCTGTGGCCCCTCCTAGGAGACTACAGAATGAAGTCTTCACAGTTACAGAGAGAGGGAGGGGAAGAAAATGAGGGAGAAAGAGAGAAAGGCAAAAGTCAGAGATAGAGCTCTTTGAAGGTCCCCAAAGGCAGCTTCAGTAATGTGAAAAACAGGTTCCTGGAAGTTTGGTATCTATCTGCTAAGCAGTTTCTCCATCTGTGGGAGCTCTTTGTGCCTTCTAGGTTGACAGGGTTGAAATGAAGAGACCTCTTCCAGACGGCAGAAATGAGCATCTGAAGCCCATCAAAGGAGTCTTGTGAAAAAGATCTAGCTGGCCAGAAATTTACTGTGGGTCTATTGGCTCCTTCCTCCTTTCCCCTTCCTTTCATAAACCCTGCCTTTATGATCCAGAGCCCATCCCCATGGTGATGGTAAACAATCCCTGGATCCACCCAGTGGCCATCCACCTTTCCTGCCCACTGAGAGGCAGACAGATGTAGTGATCTGACCCAAGAGCTCTGAGGTCAGGCTCACTGTTTGTGCATGCTCCTGCGATGGGATCTTTCCTTGATGTCTGATTAAGCCTGGGCAAGCCTGTCTTCCCAGTTCAGGGATCCGGGATACTTGAAAGGTGCCTGCCAAATTTATAGTCTTCTAGGATGCCAATAGTTAATGGAGGTGATAGTGAGTCTTACTGGGGTGTAAGTGACCCACAAAAAGGAACAATATCCCTATTCCTTATGTAAGACTTGGCCTGTCTATTGAGCACTAGAAACTTCGTAGTTCCCTAGACATGTCTGAGGGACCTTGGAAATCCATATTGGTTGGAGTCGGACTAAATTACAATGGAGCTTCCCTTGCAGGTTTTGTCCTCTAGAGGGTACACCAACAGGTTGCTATGAAGTGATGAGTGTGTGTGTATGTATGTATTTGTGTTGGCATTGTCTGTGGCTGTGATCCTAAGACTGACTCCATGTCCCTGGTTAGAAAGTGGTAGCAGGTGGAGAGCAAGAGCCTTGGAGGCCAGCCAGGAAATGAGAAGCCACAGAAGCCAGTTCCAAGCACCCTGAGAGCTCGTAGTAGCCACTTACAGCACTGAGTCTTCTCTTCTCTGGCCAATTGACCTGAAAAACTATTCTGGGAAGAAGACCTAACCCCTACTGATGGGATTTCTCTGGGTCTGTTCTGTGACCAGGCTGCCTTTAGTGGGATAGGTCTTCTCTTGCATTTTGACTTTCAACACATGGCTCAAAGTCCTGAATCCTGTAACAGAGTCCTGGGGATTCTTCCATCTGATGATTTCCTGACTAAGCCTTAAGATTTGGAGAGATGCCACCATAACACTTGTTATTTTATACATTGGTGGTGGTGACCGGTTTCACTGCCTGCCCTATTCCTGCTCGCATTTCCAACTAACGCTCTTCATTCTGTCGTTCCTTCTAGGACTGGATTGGGAGAAGTCTTTCAATTACTACAAGAGAGGGAGAAATAGAAGTCAGGGATGGAGTACCTTGAAGGTCTCCAGGGGCAGCTTCAGGAAAGTGAATGGGGGGTCTTGGAAGTGTGGTGTCTGTCTGCAGAAGCCAAGTCACCATCAGAAGAGCCCTCTGTTTGCTTCCTAGGCTGGCCGGGTGTCTGAAACAAAGAGATCTCTTCCAAATGGTAAAGATGAGCATCTGAAGTCCATCAGGGGAATCCTGTGCTAAACACACTGCTGGCCAGAATGTAGGCTTTGGTCTGTAGCCTCTGTCTCCTGCCTCAGCGTTTCATAAGCTTTGCTCCCAAGTTTCAGAGCATGATGCCGTGGTGATGGTAAACAATCTCAGGCCCCACCTAGTGGCCTTCCTCCAACTGCCTATTTACACCAGACAGCCATAGCATTCTGGTTTGAAAGCCTTGAAGTCAAGGTTGCCCCTTTGGAAATCCACTCAATGAAGCCTTTCCTTGATGTGCAATTCAACCAAGGGAATCCCGCCTCCCTTTCAGAGATTTAGGAGACATGAAAATATATCTGCCCATTGTATTATCTCCAGAAAGTACAGTTTGATGGAGGCTGAGCCTCACTGGGGAGTTAGTGGCTGACAAAACGGAACAATATTCCTACTCCTGACCTAAAGCTGGGGCTGCCCACCTGGAACCTCATTGAAACCACTGTTAAGCTTGTGACCTGAGACATATCTGAGAGACACTTGAAATCCATGTTGGGAGGACTGTGCTTTTAAGTGACTGAAGCCACAAGCAGGATGTCGGGGCTTAACACAAAGGAACTGTTCCTGCAAGCTTTGTCCTCGGGAATTGTTCTCCCAAGTTGGCAAGCATATGCACATATGTGTACTTGTGTGTATATATGTGTTGGCTTGTTTGTGGCTATGTGCTCCTCAGATAAGCTCCAGGTTATCCTTGGTTTGAAAGGGGAGGCTGGCTGAGTGCAAAAGCTTTGGAGGCCAGTCAGGAAAGAGAAGCCACAAAACCTGGCTTCTGACCTTGAGTGCTCGGAGAAGCCACCCTGGGCATTGGGCACACTCTTCTGCAGCCAGTCAGTCTCAGAAACTCTTCTAGGAAGAACACCCCATGCCTGCTGTGGGAATTTTTCAGGAACTGTTCTGTGGCCCGGTTACTCTCATTGATACAAGGACCTGGTAGGTCCGTCCCTTGCTTGATGCCTTGCAACATCTGATGCTAAGCCCCGAACTCTGTGATATGGTCCTGAGCATGCTTCCATTTCCTGAGGAGGCTTCAGCCTTTGACAAGCCCAAACACAGCTGTATCTTTGTTCCCATAGCATCGGGGACAGGTGTTACTGGAGCCTTCCAGCCCTGTTCCTTCTCTTTTTCAGCTAATGCTCTTCATTCTGAGGTCCCTTTCAGGACTGGATTGGGAAGTAGTCTTCTCAGCTACTGTAAGAAAGGTGAGAGACTGAACTCAGAGGGAGCTCCTCGAAGGTCTCCACAGGCATCTTCCAAGGCTGGCCTCGTTGTCTGAAACAAAGAGCTCTCTTCTTGATGGCAGTGATGAGCATCTGAAATCCACCAAAGGAGTCTTGAAGTAAAGAGCAAGCTGGCCAGAATACAGCCCTGGACCTTCTGTCCTAAGCCTTTCATAAGCCTTGCCCCCAAACTCCAGAGCCTGTCTCCATGGTGATGGTAAATAATCCCTGGCCCCACCCATTAGCCATCCTCCTTGTCTGCCTACCTAGACCCAGAAATTCCATAGGGAATTTCTACATTTAGCTTTTTGAGGAAATGCCAAACCGCCTTCTAGAGTGGTTGTACCATTTTATAATCCTACTAACAGTGTATGAGAGTTCCAGTCTCTCCACATCCTCTCCAACATTTATTGCTCATTGTCCTATTAAACTTTGCCATTGCCACATTACTACATTTGCATTTCTCATTGAGGTTTTGATTTGCATGTCTCTTAATTGCCAGATTGTTGTGTTTGTTTGGTTTTTTTTTTTGGGTTATGGTTTAAAACAATCTTTTATTATTCAAAAGAATTAAGGAGCAATTTTAAATTGAGATTAAACAAGAATTATTTCTTCACAAAATAAATACAGTTCAATTAGTTAATTTGTATTTTTATTCTGAAGACTTACTAACATTAAAGACTCAACAGTAAACTAAGCATTGCAACATAGGAATTTTATAGGTGAATAGTGAACAGATATGTAACAATTCATCATGATGTAAGTTGGTTCTGTAATTACTATAAAACAAGATATTAAAATGATTAATATTACATTTTGTATACTAATAAAAGGATGGAATGAAAAAGTATTAGCATATATTATATCATTATATGGAAAAGTATTAGCATATATAAAATAATTATTACCTTGTGATAACACACAGTTCCAGATTGGAACTGTGATCAAAGAAGACTTTAAATTCATTTATAATGTCATTATTTTTTAAACAAATAAATTTACATAGTATATGTGAAATTCAGTCCAAAATACATTGACAAACAACTAACTAGGAAAAAAGTTACTAAAAGTATGGTATTGGTAAGTAATTTTTCATTTGATGTCATTTTAAAGTTGGCACCTCATATAATTTGACATTTGACAAATAGCTGTTAGTATTGGGTCATTTCATTTACAATTTCCGATGCAGTTATGATGGATGCTAATTAGTTAAACAACTGTTTTTAAATGAATAGATGGCAGGAGGTGTCATTTAAGGATTAGAGGAAGATGGACAGTATGCTTTGATTTGTAAATAATTTTTTTTAATCCAAATAATCCTTCTGTTTCCAGTATCCTTGAATTACAAGATTCTTCAAGATTCCATGAAAAGGATGATATCCTTTTACTGATGAAAGTCTTGTAATCTTGTCCAGTTTGAATCTTCTGGATGTCTTTACGAAGCTGCAGCTTACTATGAGGTGGCCAAAGGGAAGCACTAATTTTGACATGTGGATCATGTGGAACATAAAGTAATCTATAAGAATCTCTAATATTTCATGCAGTGTTATCAGTTGTGTGGCTGGTTCTTGAATGTTTTCATTTTCCTTTTGTCATCAAGGAAAGAAAATGATCTTTCAAAAACTCACCCAAGGAAATCAAGACCTTCTCTTTATATTCCTTTATATTTAAGCATTTTAGTTTTCAGCTCATTAAAGATTTTTGATTCAGAAAACAGTATGGCCTGGTTTATCAGTTCACTGTATAAATTACTGAGAGGTTTCAGTATCTAGTCTTGTTCATCCAACCACTGTTGTTCCCTTTTCAAGTCTTGAAGATACTAGAGTATCTTCACTCAGTGAAATAATTTTGGGAGTTTCTTCCTGCCAGTGACTGAGTTCAGCAGTCAAACATTTTGTTTGCATAATTAATATAATAGTTGAACATTTGAATCAGTAAGTGTATTGGTTCCAACAAGTGAAAATTTATTTTGATATTCTTCCATGTTGTTATATTTGATTGCCTTCGAGTTGAGCACGACTCATACCCTATGAACAAAAGGCCTGAAGCCCCTCAACAACTATCGACATTTATCAATCTTTCCATATTCCTCCACCTTTTTATTTTCACGTAGGTTAAGTTTATTTGCAAACATAAGCAGAATACTATGTGTTCAACAGAGTTTGATCCATTCTTCAGAGGCTGGACTTCTTAAAACACTCTTCTTATTATCTGTTTCATAGATGAATTGAAACATCTTTATTTCTTAAGCAGCTGGTGTCTTACAATGAAGAAAGGTGCAGAAAATCCAGACCCAAAGTATACAGTCATCATTAGTAGCAACCGCCACTTGTTTTCCACCTAAAAAGGCAAATTCTTCCCTGGGCCGTCCTCATAGTGGCTTCTATGGACCACAGAGGTGGTAAACCTTTGGATGCTCTGCCTAAACATAGTGATGTTGGAGGCTCTGTGAAAGACGCAGAGATGAAGGGCGGAAGAAATGGCTACCTCCTCCACCTTTTAAAATCATTTCTTTTTCAGCATCTGTAACATCAGTCACATACGTAGCACTATCTGTATCTAGATCCTATTGATTCATTGATTGACATGTAGTTTATACTTTTCTTAGTGTGACGAATTCCAGGCTTCCTTGGCCTTGTAATGTTAGATCTGCAGGGCCCAAGACTTCTGTGTGGAGCTTGCTGGTTTGATCTCATTGCCTGTTAATTTGAGCATTTCTTCATGTGTCTGTTGGCACTCTGAATGTGAAAAGTCTTTTCATGTCTTTTGCCCATTTTGTAATTGGGTATTTTTCTTTTGGAGGCCCTGTTGGGTTCTGTAGACTTTTGTTATGAGACCCTTATCTAAGATGGCTTTGCCAAATATTTTTTACCTGTCTGTAGGTTTTCTTTTCACCCTATTGAAAAACATTTTTGGATGCATGCAGGAACTTAATCTTTAGAAGATCCCATTTGCTGAAGTTATCCTCTCCTGGTGATGCATTTCTGGCAGTATTTGCCAGCTTCTTTATAGGCTAGACCTCCAAAGCCTGGTTCCACTTTGTCTCTTGTGATCTCTATGGCTTTGGGGTTTGCCCGTAGGTCTCTGATGTACCTTGAGTTCATTTTTGTGTGTGGTGTGAGATGTGGATCCTAATTCAGCTTTCCGCAGGTAGAAATCTAGTTTTGCCTTCTACCTGCTGAAGGTTCTACAAGACCAGAAGGAAGGTCTTGGGAGTGCGGTGTCTGTCTGCAGGAGTTTCTCCATCTGTAGGATTCCTCTGTGTGCCTCCCAGGCTGGCCATTGTCTGCAATGAAGAGATCTCTTTCAGATGACAGTGATAAACATCTGAGATCCACCAAAGGAGTCATATGATAAAGACCCAGCTGACCAGAATGTAGCCTCAGACCTATCGCCTTCTGCCTAGAAGTCCTGAAGTCAGGGCTACTTATGGGGCTTTTTCCTTGATGTTTGATTCAACCCAGGGAATCCTGTCCTCCCATTTCAGTGAGACAAATACAAGGGTACCTGCCAAGTTTGTGGCCTTCTAGATAATCCAAGGTTTGAGAGACAGGCCCATAAAAATATACATCTGCATTTCCTGATATATGACTTAGCCCATTCAGGATGTCACTGAAAGTCTGTGGTAAGGTTGTACACTGGACAATTCGGAGAGACCTTGGTAACCCATATTGGGTGTACTGCACTTTTTAGATAAATGAGGACACAGGCAGGATATTGGGCCTGAACTCAAAGGAGCTCCATGTTGTCTCTGATTTGAAAGTGGTAGGCAGGTTGAATTCAACAGTTTTGAGGGGCATGCATTTCAGTCCATCCATGAAAGAGAAGCCATAAACTACAACTTTGAACCCAAGTGCTCGGAGAGGCCACTCTTGGCATTGGATGCACGCTTCTTCAGCCAGGTGACATCTAAAACTCTTCCAGGAAGAACACTTCATGCCAACTGTGGCCATGTGTGCAGGCTTGGTTCTGTGGCCAGCAGGACAGGGATGCAGTAGGTCTCCCTATACTCGTTGCCTTACAAAACCTAGCCCTAAGAGTTGAACATAATATTCTTCCATTTCCTGATTATACCTCAGGCTTTGAAGAGCCACCACACTAGGGCATCTTCTTTGTTCTTTTAGTGTCGGGAGACCTATGTTACTGGAGCCTGCCAATCCTGTCCTTGCTCTCTTTTTAAACTAATTCTCTACATTCTGTGGCCCCTTTCAGCACTAACTTGAGAAATACTCTTTCCAGCTACTACTACCCCTGAGAGACAGAGAGAGAAGTTGAGGATGGGGCTCCTTGAAGGTCTCCATAGGCTGCTTCAAGAAAGTGGAAAAGAAGTTCAAGGAGTGTGATATCTGTTTACAGAGGCAGTTTCTCTCTCTGTGAGAATCTTCTTTGCTCCTCCCAGGCTGGCTCAGTTGTCTGAAATGAAGAGATGTCATGCAGATGGCGCTCACCAGCATCCGGGGCCCACCAAAGGAGTCCTGTGGTCAAGATCCAGCTGGCCAGAATGTAGGCTTAGGCCCATGGCTTCCTGCCACTTGTCTTCTGCCCTGGGCCTTTCATAAGCCCCACCCCAAGTTCCAGAGCCCATCTCCATGGTGATGGTAAACAATCCCTGTTCCTGCCCAGTGGCTATCTTCCTGACCTGCCTATCCAGACTCAGACAGCTGTAGTAGTCTCACCTGAAAGCCTTATAGTCAGGGTTGATCCTCTGGAAGCTCTACAATGGAGTCATTTCTTAGGGTGGGGTTCAGCCCAGGGAAGCCTGGCCTCCCATTTCAGAGAGCTGTGACACTTGAAAAGATGCTAGCCAAATTTGTGGCCTCTCAGAAATCCAACAATTGATAGAGTCCCTTCTGAGCCTCATTGAGGAATGACAGGACCACAAAAAGAAACATAAGCGGGTTTCTGGTGTAAGGCCTCATCTGTCCACTTGGAATATCACTGGAAGTAAGTGTTAAGGTTGTTGCCCCTATATATCTCTGAGGGAGCATGGAAAGTTTTAATGGGTGGACTGCAATTTGTAGGTGATTGAGGCCACAGGCAATATGTGCTTGTGCTGTGCAATCCTGAGACTGGCTCCAGGTCCCTGACTTAAAAGTGGTAGCAGGTAGAGAGCAAGAAGCTTGGATGCATGTATTGCAGGTTGGCCAAGAAATGAGAAGACAGGGAAGTTTCTGCCCCTGAATGTGTGGGGTAACCACTCACGGTGTTGGGTACATGCTTCCTCAGCCAGTCAATCTTAAAACCTCTCCTAGGAAGAACACCTCCCACCTGCTGTAGGGATTTCTCAGGGTTGGATCTGTGGCCAGGCTGCCGTCAGTGGGACAGGGACTCAGGTGGTCTCCCCTGGCTTGTTGTCTTATAACATCTCACCCTATGTCCTGAGCCTGTGATGCAGTCCAGAGAATTCTTTCAGTTCCTGACCACTTCCTCAGGCTTTGAAGAGCCACCACACTATTACATCTTGTTTGGTCCATTGGCTGTGGATACTGGTTTCACTGGAGTTTGCCAGCCCTGGCCTTTCTCTCTTTTTCTACTAATGCTCTTTGTTCTGTGGTTCCTCCAGGGCCAGATTAGGGATGAGTCTTCCCAGCTGATGTGACACAGCTACAGGCAGAAGTCAGGATGGAGCTCCTTGAAGGTCCCCACAGGCAGCTTCAGGAAAGTGGCAAAGAGGTTCCTGGAAGTGTGCTGTATGTCCAAAGAAGCAGGTTCTCCCTTTGTGGGAATCTGGGTGTGCCTTGTAGGCTGTCCAGGATGTCTGAAGTGAAGAGATCTCTTCCAGATGACTGTGATAAGGATCTGAAATCCATCAATGAGATCTTGTGATAAAGACCTGGCTGGCCAGAACACAGCCTTGGGCCTATGGCCTCCTGCTGCCTGTCCCCAGCCTTTCCTAAATCCTGCCTCTAAGTTTCAGAACCTGTTTCCATGGTGATGGTAACAATCCCTGGACCCAGCCAGTAGTTATCCTCCTGGCCTGTCTAGCTAGAACCAGCCAGCCATAGTGATCAGGCCTGAGAGTCCTACAGTAGGGCCGGCCGCTCCTCTTTTTTTTTTTTTTTCTTTCAGAAGACGGCATACGAGATAAGCAACTG
>NW_006399791.1:15392512-15394261 GCF_000299155.1 Elephantulus edwardii
CTATGTACAACAGCCCTAAACTCTGCTCTGTCCTGTGCCAATCGCACTGTCTCTGACACACCCATCCCGATTACCCCAGTCACTGAATCAATCCACCTCCTAGAGGGCCTTCCCCTCCTGTGCTGTCTCTCCACCCTCCCAAGCATGATGTCCCTCTCCAAGGACAGGTCCCTCCTTAAAAGATGTCACATACTATGTTACATTTGAAAATTCCAGTCTGAAATAACTTTGTCGTTGTTGTTGTTGTGTACCATCGAGTTAGAGGTGACCCATAGCTGATCCTCCAGCAGGTTTTCAGAGATGGTTAATCACACAGGAGAAGATTGCCCATCCTTCTCCCACAGAGCAGCTGGTGGATTTGAACTGTGTCCCTTTAGGATTGCCACATAGCTTCTTACCATTAGGCCACCAGAGCTCTCTGAAACTTTGCCATTAGCATTTGAAATTCATTCATCAAAGGTTTCCTGATTCCACAGTGTGTGACATGAGGTGGGTGGCTTTGCTGTGTGTCTAAGAGTGCCTCCCCACCCTAGTCATCCATCATCTGTGTCTAAGTTTCCTCCTCTCTGACAATAGAAAAGAGTATCAGCGTGAACTCAGGTTGAACCTAAAAAAATCTTGACTTCTGAATATATTCATACAATGCAAATAAACAAGGAACGCATAAAATATTACACAACATGGGTGATCCTGGAGGACATTATGCTGAGTGAAATATCTTAGTCACGAAAGGACAAATGTTGCATTGCTCCACTGTTAGAAAATAAGAGTGACATGGGGGTGTGAGGGGGCACCAAGAAAAGGGGATAAATTATGAATACTGCATTGGAACAGATGAAGGAAAGAATTGTTTAAAAGCACTATATGATTAGGCATTATATATACAACAACAGCTCAGAATAAGAGGTACACTGCAAAGAGGACTGGGGGTGGAGGGGGAGAGGTAATTGTGCAACAGTGAATGAATATTAAAAAAATGAACTGGGGGAAGGGAGGGAGAAGGGGTAAAATGTGTAATAATGAATGAAAAATTTAACTTTTCTGTAAGCTTTCATTAAAATCACAATCAAAACAAAAAAATTATAAAAATATAGATAACTAATAAAACATATATGAGGATCCAAGGAGCAGAGGGAAGGAGCAGAAGAGTGAGGATGGGCAGGGAGTAATCATAGGGTCGCACAATCTGATGGGTAGAGGGATAAAGGAAATGGGAAAGATATGGTGTGAAAAACAATGTACATGACCTTTGTAAGCAAACCAGTATAAGTAAACAATTTTATTTAAAAAAACCCCCACAACACTTGACTTCTGAGTTTCTGTGCCTAGTTGTGTGAACATGGGAGGTTAGCAGTGCCTGCCTACTTTGACACTCTGAGCCTCTACCTGTTAAATCAGTGGCGACCAGATCCTTTCTGCATAGCATGTCTTCTGAGATTCTGGGATCTGATAATATTCACCTGTACTCTGTGTGAGTCAGCTGACCAGTGCCACATAGCTGTGAGTTTTCTTCAGTCTATCTAGGCTCACCTATTTCAGTGAAAGCCTGCAGATTAGCCTGCATGGGAAAGAAAAGGCATTAAACATTTATTCTGTCTGGGTATACCTGTTCTGCCAATCAACATAGGGAGGCCCAAGTTGTTTAGGAAGGGTCAAAGTTGGCAAAAGTTGGTACTGGTTGAAGGGAATGAAAAAAAAATAATATTACATAAGCCTCTTGAGCAGTATTGCTTTTGTTAGGTGACAACA
>NW_006399791.1:15394650-15395553 GCF_000299155.1 Elephantulus edwardii
ATTCTTTTCCAGACTGGTCTGCCTGATAGCAGATCTAAAGTACATAAGACACAAGTCTCCTCCTTACTTCTAAGGAGCCTTCTGGCTGTGCTTCTTCCAAGATAGATTTGCTTGTACTTTAGCAGTGCGTGGTGTATTCAGTATTCACCTCCACTAAAATGCAAAGGCATCAATTATTCTTTGATTTTTCTTACTCATTGTCCAATTTTTGGATGCATATGAGGTAAATGAAAATACCGTGACTTTGGAACACAGAAAGACCAATATCCAAAACACTTGTGAACTGAAATGGACTGGCCCTGGCTATTGTGAATTGAACAATTGTTTGATCTACTATGTATGGAATGACAAGTCCAAAAGGAATGGTGCTGCACTCATTGTCAAAAAGAGCATGTCAAGACCTCTTCTGAAGTACAAGGCTGCCAGTTTTAGCATAGGATCCACACACTTACAAGGAAGACCTGTTTGTGTGACTATTATTCAAATATATGCACCAACTGTTAAAGCCAGAATGAAGAAATTGAGAATTTCTACCAAATTTTGCTTTCTAAAATGGATCAAATATGCTATCAGGTTGAATTGATAACTTCTGGTGCTAGGAATGTGACAGTGAGAAACAGAAGAATTGGATATTGGAAAATCTGGGTCCAGTGATAGAAACAATGTGAGATAGCAAATGATAGGGTTTTGTGCAGCCGTTGACCCACTCATTACACATCCCATATTTCAACAATGCAAAAGGAGACAGCACATGCGGGATTAAATAGACCACATCTGTGGAAAGAGACCATGTTGTTGTTGTTACGTGCCATCGAGTTGCTTGCCACTCATAGCACCCCTATGTACAACAGCTCTAAACTCTGCTGTGTCCTGTGCCAATCTCATTGCCTCCAACACTCATCC
>NW_006399791.1:15412425-15413432 GCF_000299155.1 Elephantulus edwardii
GTATGCCAAGGATGTGTCCTGTCTCCATACCTTTTTAACCTATATGCAGAACAGATTATCAGGGAGGCTGCACTCTATGTGGAGAAGTATGGCATCAGGATTGGTGGACGATTCATTAACAACCTGCGTTATATATATGACACAACCTTGACACCATGCTAATTGAGGATACTTTAAAATATTGATGAAGAAAATTAAAATCATCTTACTCTACATTAAGGCAACAATTGTACTGATTATCTGGAAATATTTAAATATTATTATTTTCTATTTACATATATTTATTTCTACCACCTGGCTTCCTGTTTGCTGTCTTGTTTTGACTATGTGTTGCTAATATAATGGAAGCTGTACTATCGGTAGTTCAAGTACTAACAAGATCACCTAGCAAGGACAGGTTTCAGGGAAGCTTCCAGACGACATTGAATTAGCAAGAAGGATTTGATAATCTACTTCTGAAAACCAGTTAATGAAAACTTACTATGTAACAAATTCAATGTTTGAAGATGACACAGGACTGGCCAATGTTTTGAGTTAAAAATCATTGTGGTTGAGTTGGAATCAATTCATAGCTGACTTTCAGGGGAGTTTTGACCCTTAAGAGGCTGTAAATCCTAAAGAGGAGATTGCCCATCCTTTTTTCTGTGTAACTGTAAATTTTAGTCAACATCAACAATGAATAGCAACATCTATTTTTATTTATCCTATGTATGTTTTCACATGATAAGATGTCAATTTGAGATATTACTCTTGGCATTTCCCCCATTGCATCCTCTTATGACCTAACCTGTGGTCATCCTTCCCAAAAATGCAGACAGCTAAGAACGAGTGACTCCATTAAAGGATAAAAAAGAATTTCACATATCCCATTCTCAAAGTTTCACAATTGCATTTTAATATATATAATATATAATAGATGGATCTTGGCTGAAAGCAGAGAATACCAGAAGAATGTCTATCTTTGTTTCATTGATTATGCAAAGGCATTTGACTGTGTGGATCATAAC
>NW_006399791.1:15414542-15417446 GCF_000299155.1 Elephantulus edwardii
ATATAAAATATTTAAGGACTTCAAAAGTTAAGCTCTAGAATTTGAATATTTTGAAAGTCAATTTGTACTGAAGATTAAAGTACATAAAATTGTGTGAGATAAAGAAGAAGAAGCCGAGAGGAGCCAGATGGGATGAAGGATCCCCAGACTGTGAGGGGGCAGGGAAAGACACAGACTTGCCAAGATCGAGAGGTTGACGGGGCCAACAGGGACCTTGAGGACTCAGGTGGATCCAGCCCTGAGCTCCTGCCCAACCTCTGTCTGAGCGAGCACCATCTGCTGTTGGCAACAGGGAACCCTGAGGGAGCTGCGTCAGGCCTGCTGACCACTGTGCCCACTTGCTTAAGTATTACTAGTGCCAAGGAACAAAGTCAACTCTTCCTTCATTTCCTTTGCTCTGGGATCTCCCACGGAGGTCAGCCAGTGAGTCTCTGGCACATTGTCAACAGGCAGGAGCGTTGCCCATCTGTTCACTTAAACTCTGTTAAGCTCCCTCTGAATTACATTGTCGGGCCAGCATCCTTCTGTATGGCCAAGAACTCTGAGAGTCCAAGCTGAAGTCTGAGCCGTGGATATATCTGCAAGGGAAGTGGTGAGGTCACAGGAAAAGACCCAGCTGCAGCTCCTTGGAGGCACAGCATGAAACGGACCTCTGAAACAGCCCATCTTTTTGTTGGTGTTTGCAGCACTGAAGTCCATCCTCTAACTCATAGTGACTAGAGACACAATAGAATGAAATACTGCCCAGGATGTGTTTCTGTTTGGACTCTTTTGATACATAAAATTTTTAGCTGCTGATTTTCCAAAATGGGTCACCAGATATTTCTTCCTGGTCTTTGTCTATGCAAGCACCAAGTGGTGGCTGCCTATGAAGAGCGCTGACCAGGACTTGAACCTAGTTCTCCCACATGAAAGAGAGAATTCTACCACTGAAATCCCTCTCCTTAGACTTCTGAAATTGCAGTCTTATCATATGTCCTACTTAGAGAATCCGTCTACATTTTGTGTCCTACCATGTGCTTTTCTCTCAAGCGAATAGCTTCTGGATTCTGATTCTGATAGCTTCACAATATTCTATTGCATGCAGACATCATTTTTTTTAAAAAACTTCTTCTTGCTGGACATGAAAATGATTTCCAGTGTTTGTCTGTTATAAATTATACAACAGTGATCTTCTTTGTCCTAAATCCCTGTGAATGTCTCTGATTATGAAAAACCGTTTCTTAAGACGTGGCCAACAATCATGTGATAGCTACTGTGAACACAATTGTCTGCATTTCAGCTTAATGGAGCAGGATTACCAGCAGCCCTTGACGCAGCTGAGGTCCCAGCTGCACTGCAGATGGACAGAGCCCACAGAGGCTCAATATGACTTTAACACACTGGCTGGGGGAGGAAGAATGAACAGAGAACATGAGATTGCCATAGTGATATGCTGCTTCCTGCCTAAATGGATGTCCTGGGATCTAACCCATGCCTCAGTGCTTATGATAGCCTGTACACATGCCATAGGGTCCCGGTGTCAGCTCAGCACCTCACGTTAAGAGGAGACTCAGAAACACCCAGAATCCTTTGTGTCTCCTTTATGATTCACTCAGGAAGTTCAGCGCTGTCCTCACATATGAACTAAAAAGCCATGAAATATTAATGTATAAACTTTCTTATTAACCCTGTTGCAAATGCTTAAAGATCAATGAATATTGAATTATGCATAAGAGATTCCTGAAGTCACACTGTGAAGCTCTTTGGGTTATAGTGGCGGGAGGATCAGGAAGAAGACCCAAGGGAGATGCCAACTTGAGAGGGTCATATTATCTTTTTTTCCTATTTTTTTTTTAATTGGGTAACATGTTTAGTCAATGCCAGAGAGTAGGAGTGTGATTACTCATCAAACATCTCAAGACTTGGAATCACAGTGCTTGGAGAAACTGATGAAGTAATTTGATTTTTCCTTCCTTTTTTGGCTGTAGATGAGGGAGAGTCGTGACATTTTAATATATTTTTTTGTTTCCATGTAAGAAGTACTTATGGTTGAAATGACTTAAAGACTGGATATAGACACACACACACACACACACACACACACACACACACACGCATTTGGAATTCGAGTGGCCTAGTGGGTAGGGTTGCACTGCCTATCAAAGGCAATAGAGCACAACAACATTACACACGTATGTATGTGAATTACTGTATGCACATATGTGTGCACATATGTATGGATGTGTATATATTTATATGTGTGCTGATATTGTTATGTGTCATTGGGTAGAAAGAGAACCATAGCTGACCCTCCAGCAGGTTTTCAGAGGCAGTAAATCCCATAAGAAGAGATTGCCCATCTTGCACCCCCAGAGCAGCTGATGGATTCACCAACAGAACAACTCCTTACCACTAGGCCGCCAGAGTTTCATTTATCTATATCTCTCTATAAACATATCTTACCAGAGTTATTTTTAAAAATAAAAGTCTATAGAAATTGAAAATAGTTAAAAAAGTAATTTCTAGATCCATCTTAAAGTACAACATTGTGAGTGATAGGATTATATCGATACGCTTACAAAGAAGTCCAGTGAATACCACTATCATTCAGATATATGCACCAAAACCAGAGCCAAAGAAGAAGAAATAGATGATTTCTACCAACTCTTATAGTTGGATATTGATCAAACGTGCAATCAAGATGCATTGATAATAATGGGTAACTGGAACACAAAAGTTGGGAACAGAGAAGAAGAATCAGTAGTTGGAAAACATGGGCTTGGTGACAGAAATGCAGCTGAAGATAGAATGACTGAATTTTGTACAATCAATAACTTATTCATTGCAAATATATTTTATAAGAAACATAAATGCAGGTTATACACATGGATTTCACCTGATGGTATGCATAGGAATCAGATC
>NW_006399791.1:15419300-15420223 GCF_000299155.1 Elephantulus edwardii
GCTACTCCTTGGAGGCAAGGATTCTGGGGCTTCGTCTGACATACTTTGGATATGTTGCAAGGAGGGACATGTCCTTGGAGAGGGACAACATGCTTGGGAGGGTGGAGGGAAGGCGCAAGAGGGGAAGACCCGCTATGAGGTGGATTGATTCGGTGACTGGGGTAATCGTGATAGGTGTGTCAGAGGCAGCGCGATTGGCACAGGATAGAGCAGGGTTTAGGGCTGTTGTACATAGGGTCGCTATGAGTCGAAAATGACTCGATGGCACATAACAACAACAAGAACATAGAAATTTTGGCCCCGGGGTGTCACAAACAGTGTAGTCTAGGTAGTCTAGGGGTATGAAACTGCACTGCAAACTCAAAGGCCCGTAGCTAGAATCCACCAGCTGCTCTGTGGAAGAAGGACAGACAGTATCTTCCCATGCAATTTACTGCCTCTGAAAACTGGCTGGAGCATCAGCTACGGTTACAATTTGACAGCACACAACAACAACTACCTCAAAGGTTGGAGGCTGGTGGCTCAAGGCCCTTCAGTGACGTTGTGGGAGAAAGGCCTGTGATTTGCTTCTGTAAATTTTATAGTCAAGGAAACCATGTGGTGCAGTCACACTCAGTAACATATAGTTTTCATGAGTTACAGCTAAAGACATTGCTAACTATTTTGATGCATTTCTATGTATATATTTATCTGCACATTATATATATATAGAGAGAGAGAGAGAGACAGAGAGAGAGAGAGACAGAGAGAGAGAGAGAGAGCTGCCATCTACCTGACTCCACTCATGGCAAACTTATATGCGGAGAATGAAATTGCCAGGTCCTGTGCCATTCTTACAATTGCCAGATGTTCAAGTCAATTGTTTAAGTTACTGTGTCGTCTATCTTACCAAGAATCTCTCTAACCCTCACTGGCTATCTGTT
>NW_006399791.1:15420573-15423512 GCF_000299155.1 Elephantulus edwardii
TCCTACGATAAAAATAATGCCCTAAAATATAATACTTTTACTGGCTATCTGTTTTATAAAACATGATGTCCTTCTCCAGTGATTGATTTCTCCTGATGAAAGATCCAAACTAGACGAGTTTGACAACATAGCAATCCATAAGGAGTCCACCGGCTAATTTTGAGTGGTGGATCCCCAGGGCTTTCCTCCAAGTCTTTCTTAGTCTGGCAGTTCTGCTAAAATTCATCAGGGTGACCCTGTTGACATTGGAAATACTGATGACATAGTTTCCAGCATTACAGCAACAGTATGACAAATTGACAAGTGGGTGGTGGCATACAGGCGGGTGTAGAGGCCATATCTAATTATATCCATAGAATTTTTATTAAATTGCACAGCCTTCTCCTTAGATCTTTAAAAATTCAATTTCCACTTGTGTTTTCACTATGTCATTAAAGAATACCATTAAGAGGCGTTAACTTTCCATTATCTAGATGCAGTGAAGAGATGAAGTATGGTTTATAAAAGAAAAACAAAAACTCTTCCACGAAGCCAAGGGAAATTGGCAATTAAAAGGTGTTGATCATCTGTGAACCTCACAGAGACAGCAACTTGTTTTAGTGCAATCATAACACACATTAAGCACTCTGGCCTTTTATTTGCACTGAAGATGCAGACTTTGGTTTGAGCAGCACCCAAACTGAGGAGAAGACTCACAAGCAGAGAATGTGAATAAAAACTGCTAAGTGTTGTGATGCACATATGCGCGTTATACACATAAGTTTAGAATACCGGGGAGAAGAGAGAGAAGAATCTCGAAGACGTGGCTATTGAGCTGAATTCTTAAAGATAACTAGAATTCAGACCCATTACTGTCTGTGGTGATGGGGTCAGGTGTGTCAGAGGCAGTGAGATTTGCTCGGGATAGAGCAACTTTCAGAGCCATTGTCCATAGAGTCCCTAAGAGTCATAGTCAACTTGACTGCATGTTACAACAGAACCACCACCAACCTGTTTGTCAGATTGTGGTGCCTTGTGTCTTCCTGTGATACTGGAAGCTACATCATGAGTTTTTCAAGCCAAAGGTAGGTGATTTTAATCTGTGGCCCTCAGGTCTGGTTTTAATTATTGGTTGGTTTTTTTTCCCCCCCAAACATTCTTCCTAGTGGTATAGGACTACTCTGTTTGCTGTACAGAGATAACGCATGGTTGCTGTGATGCTAACCAAACACCATGACAATGATGTGTCAAATGTGATAATATTGAAACCATGTGCTTGGTGGAGCTTCCTGGTTAAAACAAGCTTGGAAGCAGGAGTGGCATCCACTTCCAAAATGACTTGCCTCCGGAAACTCTATGAACATGGAGAAACGACCAAAGTTATACAAGGGCTCAGTTCTTTCATTCATAGAGTCACTATGAGTCGTCTACAACTTGAGAGTACAACCATCAGGAGCACTATGGTGGACAGGTTTCAGCAGGGCTTCCAGACTCACACAGATTAAGGAGAAAGGCCTGGAAATCAGCCAATGAAAACTCTATGAATAATGGTGGAATGTTGTCTGAAACAGTGCAGGAGGAGGAAAGTCAAGATTGCAAAGCATTCAGAATATACAGTGACGGTAACGAGAGACTCCAGCACACCAAACATCTTGAAGAGGAGATGATGGCACCATGCGGGGCAGTGTTTCCTCTGTTGTAGGTGGGTTCCATGAATTGGAAACACTTGATGGTGACTCATGCAGGATTCAGTCAGATGAAAACTAGGAGAGGCAGGGAGGAGCAGCTGTCCTACAAAAAACCTGTGCAGAAGCACCGGATACAGAACCAGAGATGGTACTTGGTGGGAAATGGAGGTTAATGGCACTTTGATATAAGAAATATTAAGAACCGGGTTGATGGCAGGAACTCAGTTACTCTTTAGTTACTACTTTCAGTTTGACCTCAAAATACTGTACTTCTTATTGGAAAAGAAACAAACTCATAAATCTGTAGAACAAAGTCTACCATACATCAATTTGTGGTAAAGTCACAATTTATTAAATGAGCTGTAGTGAAGAATTTCTGCTTTAGAAGGGCTAGGACAAGGTCAGAGACCTTGTGAGTAAGGAGTTACATTGCAAATCCAAAGGCAAATGGTTCAAATCTATTAGCTCCCATGAAGAAGAAAGAGAGGTAATCTCCCCATGTTTATTGCTGCATTATTCGCAATGGCAAAGGGATAGAAGTAACCCAAGTACCCATCAACAAAGGAATGGATAAAAACCTATAGTACATTTACACAATGAAATATTACAGCAGCAGTGAAAAACAACTAACTTGTAAGACAGTACACAACATGTGTGTTCCTGTAAGACATTACTCTTAGTGAAATGTCTCAGTTACAAAAGGACAAATACTGCATAACATTGCTGTTATAAAGCAGGACTGACATGGAGGACTGGAGGAAGACTAGGAAAAGAGTGGATACATGATGAGCACTGCATTGAAACAGATGAGGGAAGAATGATCTGAAAGGAATATATGATTAGGTATTACATGCATGACAACAATTTGAAATAAGAGGTGCATTGCAAAGTGGACTAGGGGAGGGGGGAAAGAAAGGGACAGATGAAATATGTGACAAAGAATGAATAAAAAAAACCAACCCCCAAAACCTCTAACTCAACAACAACAAAAAATCTCAAAACAAAATATTTTTCAAGGAAGGAAAACAAAAGTAGGTGAACTCCTCCTATGTGATTTACAGCCTCTGACAAAACACTGAAAGGTCAGCTATGAGTTGGTTTCTACTCACTGGTACAAAGCAATAACAATAAGTAACAAGGACACTTCACCAAAGAAGACATTCGGATGGCAAACAAACACATGAAGAAATGTTCAAAATTCCTAGCTCTAAGAGAGATGCAAATCAAAGCAACTATGAGATACCATCTCACCCCAGTCAGAATAGCAAAATT
>NW_006399791.1:15428777-15430124 GCF_000299155.1 Elephantulus edwardii
TGTACTTCAAGATGGATCTAGCAATGACTTTTTTAGCTACGAAAGCAACTCCATTTTTCCTCACCTTTCCATCCCCAGAGTATTATATCATATGGCCATCCAACTCAAAAAGGGAGTAGGGAGTAGGGAGAAGAAATGCTGATGATGCAACACCAGAATTTGACTGGAGGTGAGAGAAGGGAATAGGAAAAGCTCTGAATGCTTAAAACATAATGTATTTTGACTCTTTCATCTTTTGAGTGAGAAGACTAATCAGTGAGTATTTGATAATGAACAATAACAACTTAGTGAGCACATCCAGGGCAGCACCTATACTTTGAAATATGTCAATTGATATGCTGTCAATTCCTGGGGCTTTGTTTTTTGCCAATTCTTAAGAGCAGTTTGAACTCCTTCCTTGATCACCACAGGCTCTTGCTGATACGTTTTTTCATGAAATTCTTCTGTGTCAGCCAATTCTTTTTGGTACAGTGACTCTGTATACTGCTCCCATTTTCTTTTAATGCTTCCTTAATAATTTGTCCAAAGCATCCTTAAGTATTGTAACTCGAGACTTGCATTTGTTCAATTCCTTCAGCTTAACAAAATGTTGAGCGAATTCGGCCTTGTTGATTTTCAGACTCCAGCTCTTTGAACATTTTATTATACTACTTTGCTTTGTCTTTCCATGCTGCCCTTTGAAATTTTCTGTTCATCTCCTTAATTTCTTGATTTCTTCCCTTTCCTTTGGCTTCTTGGAACTCTCGTGCAATATTCAAAGTCTCCTCTGGTATCCATCTTGGTCTTCCTCCTCTGTCTTTGTAATAACCTTTTGCATTCTTTATGGATGATATTCTTATTGATATCCTCTCACAGCTCATCTGGTCTTCACTCATTACTTTTCAAGGTCTCAAATCTGTTCCTGAGATGGTTTTGAAATTCAAGTGGGATAGACTCAAAATCAAATTTTGGTTCCTATGGATTTGATTTAACTTTCTTTAGCTTCAGCTTGACCTTGCATATGAGCAGTTGGTCTGTTCCACAATCAGCTCCTGGCCTAGTTTTCACAGCTAATGTCGAGCTTCTCCAGTGAGTCTTCCCACAGATGTAGTCAATCTGATTTCTATGCATACCATCAAGTGAAATTCTGGAATGGCACATCAGCAGAGAGCTGCCAGAAGTCCAGGCTGGGTTTAGAAGGGGTCGTGGTACTAGGGATATTGTAGCTGATTTTAGCTGGATCTTATCAGAAAGCAGGGAATACCAGAGGAATGTCTATCTGTGTTTCATTGATTATGCAAAGGTGTTTGACTGTGTGGATCATAACAAACTGTGGCTGACTCTGAGAAGAATGGGAATCCCAGAACA
>NW_006399791.1:15431078-15432797 GCF_000299155.1 Elephantulus edwardii
GGATGGGTGTGTCAGAGGCAGTGCGATTGTCACAGGATAGAGCAGAGTTTAGGGCTGTTGTACATAGGGTTGCTATGAGTCGCAAGTGACTCGACGGCACATAACAACAACAACAACAACAAAAACAACAACAATGTATCCATATCTGAGTAAAAATTATTGCGTGGATCCATGGAAATTTAACCCACCAGTTCCTAATTGGTAGATATTGAAGCTGTTTTCAATCTGTGCAACTGCAATGAACACAGCAATAAAATGCCTTTGTAACAGCTTTTTAATGGATGTATCTGATTCTGCTCTCCCTTGCCTCTCTAGTTTTGTCTCTACTCTATGCATAGCATGATCTTTGCTAAAACTCAGATAACCATACTAATCTTTCAAGGGTACTTCCTCCAACCTCAACAAAATCCAAGGTCCTTATGTTGACACAAGATCCTTCATCATCAGATCCATACATATATCACCAGCCTCATCATCTTTCTTGCCGTCCAGTATCTTATTGCTCCTATTAAACCGGAACTTTCAGTTTCTCAAATGAACTACAATGTTTCAAACATTATGAGAATCATTCTGGACTCTTTTCTAAAGTATTAGAAATCTTATCAGCTCAACTATGAAGGTATTTAAAAAATGATAATCCCCCCCACCCCCTACTATCACTGTTACCACTCTGGTCCAAGGAAGTCATCATGAAGCCTTGTGTGAGTCAATGCATTAACCTCTAACTGACCCCCTTGCTTATCTCACATGGTATATTTCCAATACAGCAGACAACATGTTCCTTTTAAAACATAATTCAGCATTATTTTTCCTCTGCTTTGGGTATTTTTTTGTTTTGCTTATTTCTCCTATTAGATTGTAAGCTCATTGGTGGCAGAGAATTTTGTCAGTTTGATTCTCTGCTGAATCTTCTGTATTAGTGTGATTAATTATTATTATTGGTAGGCAGTGATTAGTACATAGAGATCTCTGGTGGCATAGTCCATAGGAAATTGTACTACAACCCAAAGGGACCATCTCTCTGGAGGTTCGAATCCACCAGAGGCTCATTGTGAGAACAATGGACAATCTCCATTTATGTGATTTACAGCCTCTGAAAACCCAAAGGAGGATCATTATCAAAGATAATAAGTTTGAGTTTTCAGGTTTTGATTAGTATCTGAGCAGCATCCAAAATTTGTTGAATGGACAACCAAGGTAATTGATGATTTCTTTGCTTCTTTGCATATGCTGTTTCTTCTCTCTCAGATGCCCTCTGTAAGAGTTGGCAACAAGTTCAGCTTCAGGTTACAGGAAAGACAACATACTTGCCTTGAAGTAAATGGAAGTTATTTCCAAATATGGGCAATGTGATATCACTAGGTCTGCATAGGCAACAAGGATAACAAATTTTGTGTCTCAAGCCAGTACTCTGGCTGTCTGTCTGATGCTACTAGTTATGCCATAGCTCATCAATAAATATATTGTGTGTATTTTTAATAGTCTCCTTTTAATGATCATCATCATCATCCAGATAAAAAGAAAAAATATTTTTCTGTGGAGTTAATTCCACTTTATAATGAATTTGTGTGTTTCATAGATGTTGTTGTTGTTGTTATGTGCCATCGAGTCATTTGCGACTCATAGCGACCCTATGTACAACAGCCTTAAACCGTGCTCTATCCTGTGCCAATCTCATTGCCTCTGACACACCCATCCCAAGTACCTCAGTCACTGAAT
>NW_006399791.1:15432897-15435254 GCF_000299155.1 Elephantulus edwardii
AAAAAAAAAGAGCAAGCTGCAGGGAGCTCTGGTAGACTAGTGGCCAGAAGCTGCACTGCAATCCCGGAGGTATGTGGTTCAACTCTACCAGATGCTCTGCTGGAGAAGGAGGGGAAATCTCCTCCTGTACCAGTCAGATGTGATATGATGGTATGCACACACAAAAGAAAACGTTTTTAAAAAATTGAAAAAAAAAAGTAACAAAGGTCAGCTTATGTTAGATTTTTACTTAAAATAGTTAAAATTTAAGACAAATTCTGTAAGTTAAAGAAATAGCTTCTTTCAGAGGAAAAATTCACTCAATTTGTTTATATTTAGCTTCTTTGCTTAGAAATGTAATTTTTCATTTTTTAAAAAAATTACTGGTTTTTTTTTCCCTGTTGTGTGCTGTCAAATCGGATTCAACTGGCACAGGAGGAAGTTGTCCCTCCTTTACCAGCGGAGCATCTGGTGGATTTGAACAATAAGCCTTTAGTATTGCAGCTTCTTGCCATGAATGGAAATCCAAAGTCTCTGTAAATTTTCATTAAAATTAATAATAAGAATAATAAAAAAAATAGAAAATGTTGTTTTTAAGTTTTAAATTAGGAATATATTTTAAAAATGGATATTGTACAGAACTACCGCAGATCAAACAAAAGTGTTTCTGTTTGAAGCAAAGTATGCGTATGCTTATATATGTGGATTGTGTGTGTGTGTGTGAATGTCAATATGTGTGTAAATGTGTTTGGTGTGCTTTATATGTGTGACTGTGACTGCAGCACCCTGTGCTTAGATTCCACATGCTCTGTTCCTTGGTTGGCCACGAAGCGAAGGATAAAATTTACCAACCATTGACTTGGAACAGAGAATCTACTCTATGAACAACAATAAGACTTTTGGTTGAAAATTGAAAAGTCCAATTTCCTGATTCTAGAAATAGATATGCTAAGATTTGGTGACGCTTTGGGATGTTTTTAAAATCACATAGACAGGTGTGTGACCTCCGCGATGCACTGATGCAGTCAGAAATCAGTTTCTCTCATTCCATGTCTAGGATTTCTCCTGTTCTGCTTGTCAGGAACCCAAGGCATTGTCTTAGTCAATTGAAGCACTACCATTTTCACACTTGGATATAACAGAGCTCACAGTCTGAGAATGCGTTTACACTCTTGATGGGTTTTTTGATCCAACTGACTCTTTGGTGACTGGCAGATTTGAGCTTGAGGATTATCCAGTGCTCCCAGTCTCCAGCTGCCCCTTCTTTACCTTTCTGCTGAGTCAGGAAAGGAGGTAAAGCCAAGTACACTAGGGGGGGTTTCACATTCCATGTAATTTATTCTTTCCAAACATTCCATGTAATTTATTCTTTCCGCACTTTTCCTTCCTCAACTACCAAACCCAAAAGCCAAACCCACTGCCATCAAGTCAATTTTGACTCATGGTGACCCCCATCATGTTTCTGGAGATGTAAATCTTAATGAGAGGAGGCTTCTCATCTTACATGGAACAGTTGGTGGATTTAAACAGCTGAAAAAATGTCAAAAGTGCAACACATGATGCGCTAAGTCATCAGTGCTCCTTATTAAAGCAAAAGATCCTTTAAAAGCCAAAAATCTTTGCTAAGGAGATGAATATTGATTTGTACAATGAACTAAAACACATGAACTATGAACCATGAACTGACTAATGCAGAAGGTACAAGCTTAGTTAAATAAATTCCTAAGCTATCCTCTATTTGCTAGAAGAATGTCTTAGATCATGATTCTAGTTCAATTCATATCAAAACGGACATCTAATTTTCTTTGCATTGTAGCTAGTAATAACTAAGAGGGAAAAATTAAATAAATCAATGAGTAAAAATATTTAAGAATCATTTTCAGAATGTGTTGAACATTAAAACTTTGGTACAAAACTGTGTATACTAGGCCCTGTATGGTCTATGCCTCATATTTTATTTACAGAAAGACAACCCAGAAATGGAAGGTAATGAAATGTAGTTTTGCTTTTACTTGCTTACTGAATAACTTCAATGTTGGAATAATAAATGTAACTCACATTTATTTCAATTTCTGCCTCTTTGAAATTTTGCACCTTCCCTTCAATCAAATGTCCTCCTCATACCTATTCAGTCAATGGCCTTCTCTCTTTCATTCCTTCGTGTATATCCTTCCAAAACTCCCTTTTCATCCCTTAACTATTCCAGATATAAATCAGTGGCTTGTATGAGTCTTTTTTAAAATTTTTATTATTTAATTTATTCTTTTTATGTGTGTACCATCAAATTGGATCTGACTGGTACAGGAGGCAATTGTTCCTCCTTCTTCAGCAGAGCATCTGGTGGATTTGAACTGCGCACCTCTGGGATTGCAGTGCAG
>NW_006399791.1:15442597-15446066 GCF_000299155.1 Elephantulus edwardii
CTTGCTTGCATGTGAAATCAATGATATTATTCTGTAGTTTCCACACTCAGCTGGGTCGCCCTTCTTTGGGATGTTTCATAGTAGAGAATTGTAATTTAGCAAGTTTTCAATGATGACGGCCCCTTAAATGTAGATTGCCATAACTTTCTTGCTTTAATAAAGGAGATGTTAAAAAGAAACATGTTAATCAAATGATAAAGAAATATGACAGTATTGGAAGTAACCAGATTCCAGTAAGCGAAGCCAAGTCTTGAAGATCTGGGCACCTTTTCTTTCTTTCTTTGACATCTGGTCCTACTGTATAGAGTTTACTTGTGTTCATCTCATTTCAGTTCATAGGCTTTCCCACTCCTGTTCCCTGGGTTCACGCATTTGAATCAACTGCTTGTATGAAAATACATCAGGCTCTGCTTTCAGAGGGAAACCTATGTTTTTATATTTGGTACCAGAGATGGACATAAAAAGTAGTTCCTCTGGGTGGGATTCTGTGACTTCATCATTCACTGGTCAGTTTGCAATGAGGATCTTGTGGCTGGTGACAAGTAGAGTGATGTTATCTCCTGGTAGACAGAAAGGTTATGTCAATGGAGGCTAGGCTATGACAGTAGCATTTATGCTAATATTGGTCCTCCTCATGACTACAAAGCAGTTACTACTTATAAACAGGTTTATTCTTTTGTCCCCATCCGAAAGAAGAGAATGCCTTAAAAGTATTTATTTATTTATTTATTAAGTACTCTAAACTCATTGTTGTACCGACTCATTGTCAGAACTGAACTGCCTCACAGCTGACCCTCCATTGGATTTCTGAGGCCGTAGTGTATATAAAGATGTTGTTGTTAAGTGCTGTTTAATTGAGATGACCCAAAGTGACCCTATGAACAACAGATGTGAACCCTGTCCTATCCTGTGCCAGCCTTATACTTCCTGAGACTCTTGAGCCCATTACACTGTGTCAATCCACCTGGTCAAGAGTCTTCCTCTCCTTCACTGACCCTCCACTTTTATGAGCATCTTGTCCCAAAATGCTCAAGCAGCACAGCTTCTTACCACAAGGCCACCAGAGCACCCAAGAGTAGAATAGCTGGCTCAAATGGTATTTCTATTTACAACTTTTTGAGGAAATGCCAGACCACCTTCCACAGGGATTGTGCCAACCAACAGTGAATGCGAGTTCCAATCTCTCCACATCCTTGCCAATATTTGTTGTTTGCTGCCCTGTTGAACTTTGCTTTGTTGCTGGGCTGAGATGGCATTTCATTGTTGTAATTTGCATCTCTCATAGCTAGGGATTTTGAACATTTCTTCATGTGTTTGTTGGCCATCTGAATTTCTTCTTTGGTGAAGTGTCTGTTCATATCTTGTGCCTGCTGTGTAATTGGATTGCTTGCTTTTTTCTTGTTGATGTGCCTGGGACAGTCTATAAATTTTAGATATGAGTCTCTTATGAGATTAATCATTGCCAAATATTTTTCCCCATCTGTAGTTTTCCTTTTGAACTTGTTGGAGAGTTGTTTTTTTGGGGTGTATGTGTGTGTGTATGTGTTATGTGTCTAGGGATTTGATCTTTAGAAGGTCCCATTCATCTGTTTATCCTCTCCTGGTTATAGGTTTTTTGTTATGCTTAGAAATGTGCTCATGCTGTGGAGTAGGGCTTCTAGAGTGGTTGCGAGCTTTTCTCTGATAAGCTGGATAGTCTGTGAATTTACTCCAAATCCCTGGTCCACTTTGAATTGGTTTTTGTGTATGATGTGAGCTGTGGATCTTCCTTCAGTTCTTTGCAGTTGGTCTCTAAGAACTCCAGGGCTGCACTCCTTCACGACAGATTTGTGTATTCTTTTGGCGGGTCATAGTATAGTCAATACCCTTCATCATGGCCACAGTTTAAAGACAGCAATTCTCTTTAAGTTTTCCTTATTCATTGTCCGACTTCCATATGCATATGAAGCAACCAAGCTTGAGATCAGATGCATTTCATCTTTAAAATGACTTCTTTGCTCCTTAGTGCTTTAAAGAGGTCCTTGACAGCAGATTTTCCCAGATAACACCTAGTTTGCTTTCTTTACTGCTGCTTCCATAAATTTTGATTGCAAATTTTTTGAATACTAATAATGACCATAACAATTTTAAAATGGTAAGTACATGATAAAGGCAGCTGTCAATTTAATTTTTCTAATCTTGTTAACAAGCTATTTAAAAATCAATCAATCAGTCAATCAATCAAATAGCTAGCTAGCCTCTGGAAACGCTATGAACCCTATGGAGAAAGGATGAAAGTCATGCAAGTGTCAAGGACTTTCATTCACAGGGTTGCTATGAGTCGCCTACAACTCGATGGCACTTAACAACAGCCACAACAACAACAACAGCAACAGCAACAACAATGTTGTTGTGTGCTGTCAGGTGGGAACCAACCCATACCTGACCTTCCAGCAGGTTTCCAGAGACAGTATTCACACTACAGGAGATTACCCATCCTACCAAACAGTTAAAGACTTTAAACACTGGAATGTGGCATTTTAACATCATTTGATAGCAGCATAATTAAGCCATCAAAATTTATAGAGTAATAAAATCCACAAAATGAATCAGTAAGTCTACTACACAATGACAATGTTTGGAAATTATGGACTTCTTTGTTCTACTGGGAACAAGGGAAACTAACAGAATTATTTCAAACTCTCTGATGAGGGCTTGAGGGTTTCTCTCCACCCCCCTTCCAGATTTAGTTTCAGAATTCTACTTTCAAGCAGGCCATAGATTTCTTTAAGGAAGTATTTATTTGGTTTCTCTGTAGCATTATTTGGAAATTTTCTTTGCCCAAACCTACTTGAAAAGTCTTTATTGTTGTTAGATGCTATCAAATCAACTATGACTAATAACTCTTTTTTAATTTAATTTTATTTTATCATTTTTGTGTGCGTGTATTGTCAAATCAGATCTGACTGGTACAGGAGGAGATTGTCCCTCCTTCCCCAGCAGAGCATCTGGTGACTAATAACTCTTTCATGGTATGCTTTTTATGTGCCTCCACTCTTTTAAATGTTTTATATAGATTTTTCTTGATTCATTGAACAACACAATAAAATATGTTCTAGCATTTAACAAGTTGTGCCAAATACTTAGCTTGTTGTTGTTGTTGTTATGTGCCGTCGAGTCGTTTTCGACTCATAGAGACCCTATGCACAACAGCCCTAAACCCTGCTCTGTCCTGCGCCAACCACACTGCCTCTGACACACCCATCCCGAATCAATCCATCTCATAGAGGGTCTTCCTTTCCTGTGCTGTCCCTCCACCCTCCCAAGCATGACGTTCCTCTCCAAGGACTGGTCCCGCCTTGCAACATGTCCAAAGTATGTCAGACGAAACCCCAGAATCCTTGCCTCCAAGGAGTAGCTTGGTTTAATCCTCTCCAAGATGAATCTGTTTGTTTTCCTGGCAGTCCATGGTACATTCAGCACTCTTCTC
>NW_006399791.1:15447859-15468294 GCF_000299155.1 Elephantulus edwardii
GGTTCCTTCCACAGATGTAGTCGATCTGATTCCTATGCATACCCTCAGGTGAAGTCCAAGTGTATAACCTGCGTTTGTGTCTCTTATAAACTTAGCATACAGTAAAAAAAAAACACCTAAACCCCCAAAAATTCTCTCCTCCAAAATGAAAATAAAAACCTTCTTGTAAACTCTTATTTGAACTACAATAGATAATTAAAAAACAAACAAACACAAACAAACAAACACGATAAACAGCACAAACCACAGCAAAACCCTAGATGGCCTCAGGGTGATTTAGGCTGCAGATGGATCCATGTGAGTCACAGTTCAACTATGTTCACAGGGTCTTGGTGGGCTGGTTTTTGTTTTTTTTTCTTCTTTTCTCCAGAAAGAGATCATGAGGCTTCTTTTTAAAGGTAGTTTAAAGTAGTCTGGAACCTCCAACCTTTCAGTTGGCAGCCAAGCTTGCTAACTGTATAACCCAGGAACTCCTTAATTATTTGTATGTTGTTGTTAGGTGCCACTGAGTCGACTGCTACTCATAGCGATCTTAGGAAAACCAGGTTGGAAACCATGCGCTATCCTGGGCCATTCTCATGATCCTCAGCCTATTGTGACAGTCGCGATGCCAGTCCATCTTGTTGAGGATCTTCCTCGCTCTTACTGACGCTCCACTTTTCCCAACACGATTTGTTTTTCCAAGAACAGTGCCTCCTGACAACGTGCCCTAAGTATATGGGATGTTTCACCAACCTTCCCTCTAAAGAGCACACTGGTTGCACTTCCTTCAAGATGTATTGTTTTCTTTTAGAAACCATGGTATAGACAATACTTGTGAACACCACAATTCAAAGATATCAATTCTTCTTTGGTGTTCTTTATTTGTTGTCCAATTTTAAGATGCATTTGAAGCAGTAGAAGATTCTATGGCATAAATCAAGTGCACCTTAGTCTTGGATCAGGCATGCTTATGTCTTTAAACTGACACATTTGTTCTTTAGTTCTTTAAAGAAATCCTCAACAGCAGATTTTCTTGACTAACACATCCTTTGATTTCTTGGTTGTTGGTACCATGGTAACATGGGTGTTGATTGTGGATCCAAGTGAAATGAAATTGTTGACAACTTAAATCTTTTCTCAATCTGTCATGATACAGCCTATTGGTCCAGTGGTGAGGATTTTTGCTTTATTGATTTTGAGATGTAATTTGTATTGAAGGCTGTAGTTTTTGGTCTTTTTCCGCAAATGGTTCAAATCTTCTTTGCTTTCTGTAAGCAAGGTGTGTTAGTTGTATTATACAAGTTATTAATGAGTTTCTGATCTTGATACCATATTTTTCTCCTTATAGTCCAGATTCTTGAATTATTTGTTTAGCATGCAGTTCGAGGCCACCAGCTTCTCTGCAGGAGAAGAATGGACAATCTCCTCTTGTGCGGTTAACTGCCTCTGAAAACCTGCCAAAGGTATGGGTCTGTTCTGACTCTGTGATAAACAACAACAACAAAAAGAAAGATTACAGCCCTGATGCACACCTTTCCTGATTTGAAAACATGCAGTGTTGCCTTGTTTTATTTGCATAACAACTTTTTGATTTATGCATAGGTTTGAATAAGCATAATTAAGTTTCCTGGAATTCCTATTCTTCTCAATACAAGCCATAATATATTATGATTCATATAGTCAGATGCTTTTGTATAGTTGATAAAATACAAGTAAACCTCTTTCCTGTATTCTCTGCTTTCAACGAGATCCATCTGGTATCATCAATGATATCCCTTGTGCTACAGTCTCTTCTGAATCCAGCTTGAATATCTGGACGTTTTCTGTCCCTGTACTGACTGTCACAAGAGTGTTTAAATAATCCTCAGCAAGATCTTACTTGCATGTGTTATTAATCATAGTGCTTGATAATTTCCATACTCTATTTGATGATCTTTTTTAAAAAGTAGGAACTAATATCAAACTGTTCTAGTCAGTTGACCAGGTAGCTGTCTCCCAAATGACTTGGCAGAGGCTAGTAAATATGTCCAGGGTTATTTCTGTTAGTTGAAACATCTCAAGGTTATCATAAATTGGCTATGACTCATACAACTCTATATACAACAGACAAAATCACTGTCCAGTCCAGTGTCATCTTCATGTCTTTCCTATGCTTGAACCCAAAGTCTTTTTTGGTATAGTTTTTGTTGGATTTACTCATGGACAAAACAGAAACTATTCTCTGCTTTTATAGAGAACAGAAAAGTGTTTGATTTTTCTTAATCTCAATATCACTGTAATATAATTGTTTTCTAAATATCTATAAAAGCCAAATACCACAGCTTTTCAGAATGTGCTGTTTTATTACCATAGCTTAGGTCTGCCTCTTCTGTGTAGCTACAAGGCAGCAAGATGACGAAGCTCCTTGGCTTTCACTTACTATTCTCGGACTCTTTATGAAGCATACATTGTGAATTTTCTTATTTCTACTCATGTTTTAATTGAATGTTCTAGAAGCTTAGGAGATCATTAAAATTATAATAAAAAACAGAAAAGGAGGATGTTTTCTTAAATATATTTGTATTTATGGAGTGAATTGTGGCTTAATTAACAATAGTGTCTGTAGTAAGAATACAGAGAAAATCCGAAAGTAGTTACTCCTGTTCATTGAGGAAAACAGAAACAAAAAAGCCTTTGGATGATTTAAAGTTTGTCTCTTGAGTCTTGAGAAACAGGAGAAGGTAGATAGTCAGTAGAGAGTTGCATTGCTAACCTCAAAGTGGTGCCTTTCAGATGCTTTGAATCCACTATGGATTTTAATCCGTTATGGACAATCTCGTCCTATGTGAATCACAACCTCTGGAAAAAAAGAATTGAATAGTCAGCTATACTTTGATTCTGACTAAACAGAGATGACACAACTTTGCTTGCTGAAACTGAGTAGGATCTGAAGCACTTGCTGCAGAAGGTCTAGGACTGTATTCTTTAACATGGATTGAAGCTCAACATCAAAAAGACAAAGATTCACTGGGCCAGTTGGCAGCACCATGATAGATGGAGAAGAGATTGAGATTATTAACAACTACAACTTGCTTGGCTCCACAATAAACACTCTTGGCACCAGCAGTCAGGAAATCAAAAGACGATTGCATTGGGAAAATTTGCTGTCAGGACCTCTTCAGAGTACTGAGTAGCAACAGTGTCATTCTAGAGACTAAGTTGTGCCTAATCCAGTCCACGGTCTTCACAATCACTTGTTGTGCATTAGAGAGCTGGACAATGATTATAAAGATGACAGAAGAAGAATCAATACCTTTGAATTGTGGTACTGGTGAAGAGTCTTCAACATATCATGGACTGCCAAGAAAGCAAATTGGTCTGTCTTGGATAGGGTGAAACTAATTTCTCCTTGGAGGGTAGGATTTTGAAGCTCCTTCTCATATACTTTAGTTAGGCATGTGGCCAGAAAGAACCAGTCCTTGGATAAAGACATCATGTTGGAAGGGGGGAGGGACAGTGCAGGAGAGGAAGACCCCGGATGAGATATATTGATACAGTAACAATTGGAGTTGGTGTGTTGGAATTAGTGAGACTGGCTCGGGACAGGGCAGAGTTCAGAACTGCTGTACGTAGGGTTGCTGTGGGTCGCAGGCGACTTGACGGCACATAAAAACAACAACTATGGAAGGTTATCTCTGAGGGATGTGATTTACTCTGGGAAGCATTATGAAGGAATCTCTATATACATGAGGAGTGAATACAAGTAAAGCCATTTAGAATTATTTCTGACACAAAATAATCTCACCGTAAATGAGATTTTAAAGGAAAGGTATTTTTTAAACTGTTATTTCTTGTCAATTTTTCCATTTATTTTAACTCTTTTAAAATTTTTTTTTAAGTTTTATTTTATTATTTTTTTGTGTGTACCATCAAATCGGATCTGACTGGTACAGGAAGAGATTGCCCCTCCTTCTCCAGCAGAGCACCTGGTGGATTCAAACTGCATACCTCTGGGATTGCAGTACAGCATCTTGTCACCAGGCCACCAGAGCTCCCTCTGTCTATCTTAACTCTTAATACCTCTTTCTTTTTATCACAGGTGTTGTCTTCACTGGGCGCATTCTCTCTTTTGCGGTCGCCCCTCCTCAGTACTCTCATTCATGAACTTATCAAATAACTATTTAGAAGACACTTTATGTACCCTATGTAAACATTCAATAACTATGCAACAAACGAGAGACAAGCTTTTTGCAGTTCCATCCTTACAAGGAAAATACAACTCAGATAAACAAGTTTAGTAGAAGGTGTTAGGTAATTTGGTTAGAAGTGGTAATGACAACTCCAGTCACCTGGAGAAGAAAGAATGGATAAGGAAAGGTGTTTTTATTGAAGCGAGATTCATCTAGGATCCACTAGATTTTGGGCTAGAATAAGAGGATTGGTTCAATGGAAACACCCAATGTCCAACCATAACTGAATGGATTGAGAAATTGTGGTACATTCACACAGTGAAATACTATGCATCACCCAGAGCAATGATTTAGAAAAAGACTACATAACTTGGGAGAGTCTGGAGAGCGTTATGCTGGGTGAACTAACACAGTCTCATAAGGATAAATACTGCATAAGATCATTATTGTAAAAACAGAAGGATAAGTAGTAAAACAAGTATGGGAACTCTGGGAGCCCGAGAATAGGTAGGTGTAAAATCACATGGCTGCACAGTTTGGTGGGTGGAGGGAAGGGGGAAAAATGGGAAGGATCCAGGTGAAAAGACAGGGTAATGATGAACAGGTTCCAATAGTGATTAATTTTATAAAACATAGTGAATGAGAATGATTGCATGAAACACAATGTGAATAAAGAATAGTGTAAAATACAATGTATACAAATTTGTATGCAAATCAATTAAAAACCCCACTATATATGGAAAATAATGATAAAAAAAGATTGGTTGACTACCTCTCCATTAGTTTATTGTATTCTTTGTGTGTGTGCTTGTGTGTTGATGTGATGCTGGAAGTTATGTCAGCAGTATCTCAAAATATCAGCAAGGCCACCACAGGAGAAAGATTTCAGTCATGTTTCTACACTCAGACAGAATAAGAAGAAAGATCTAATGATCTATTAAAAATTAGTTAAGTTAGACCTAGAAAACATAGCAAAACATTGTCTGACTTGCTTTTTTTGCACATGAGGGGTCAATTAGTAGAGATGGATGTATCTGGTGAAATCAAGTGCCAAGGAGGCCATAGGAGACCTTAGACGCACAATGGCTGGACTTGAACGTGGTTGCTGATGACACAGGATGAAGTGATGTTTCATAAGGCTGTCATGTGTCAGAGTTGACTTGAGAGCAGGCAACAGCAAGAAAACTGGGGAGGAAGGCAATGGACCATGCAGAGCCAACAGTATGTGCAAAGATGTGGAAGTAAAAGAGGGAGGTTGTGTCAGAGGAATTGGTTGTTTGGAATGGCCGAATTGTTGAAGAAAAGATGAAGCTGGAAAGAGGAGGCTGTGGGAGTCAGCAGGAGTTTGCTGTTTGATGGCTAAATGAGGTGTGTTACCAGTGCATGATTTTATGTAGGAAGGAGTCTGGATCAGACTTATATTTTGATAAATGACAGTAGAGCTGAGCTGAGAGCAAAGACTCTGTCTAAGCTCACTAGCTGAGTTGAGGGATGGGGGAAGCACAATGATTGGCAGAACTAAAAGGGCTTTGTTGGAGTTTGACTGTGTGGATTACAACAAATTATGGGTAACGTTGAGAAGAGTGAGAATCCCAGAACCCTTACCTGCACTTGTGTGAAACGTATACCTGGGCAAGAGGCTATTGTCTGAACAGAGCAAGTGAATATTGCTTTAAAATCAAGAAAGATGTGTTTCAGGGCTTTACCCTTTTCCCCATACCCTGTCCATCTGTATTCTGAGCAAACAATTTGAGAAGCCAAATTTTATGAAGAGGAATGTGGCATCAGAATCAGAGGAAGACTCATGAATAATCTGTATGTGACATGCGTGTATGTCAGCATAACTGTGCTTGCTGAAAGTGAGGAGGGCTTGAAGCGCTTCCTGATGTTCAAAGACTATAGTTGTTAATAACTATTACATCTCACCATTAAGAGAACAGAAATCTTTACCACTAGGCTAATAGTATGGATGGAGAAAAGGCTGAAATTGTCAATGATTTCATCTTACTTGAAACCACAATCAAAACCCTCAGTACCAATCCCAAGAAATGAAAATCTGTGTTGCACTGGGAAAACCTGCTGTCCGGAATCTTGACAAAGTGCTAAAAAGCAACAATGTCAATTTAAAGATTAAGGTGCACTTGATTTAAGTCTTTTCAATTACTTCCTATGTGTCTAAAAGTTTAAAAAAAAATAAGGATGACAGAAGAGGAATCGATGTCTTTGAGTTGTAGTGTTGGAGAAGAGTACTGAATGTCCTGTGGACTCCCAGAAGGACAAACAAGTATGTCTTGGAGAAAATGAAACCAGGGTGTATTTTGGAGACAAGAACGGTGAAACTTAATCTCATATACTTGGGGCATGTTTTCAAAAGGGGCCAGTCCTTGGAAATGTGGAGGGTCAGTGTAAGAGAGTAAGACTCTCAACAAGATGGGTTGATACAGTGACACAGAGTAATAATGAGCTCAAATATGTTAGAGAAGATCAGGACTGACATATGATAAAGTTCATATCCATTATTCATAGGGTTGCTGAGTTTCATTAGCCTCGAAGAAACATGGCACATAACAATCAGAACAACAAAAGAGCTTTGTACTACTGATCCAAAGCTATGAGGCAGAGCCCAGTGACTCTGAAGGTCAGAGGGCAGGAGAGCATGCCTGAGAGGCTGTCCTCACTGAAGACATGTATCCTGAGGGGTTCCAGGAGGTTGAGTAGTTATGAAACCCAGATGAAAGATGACAGCAGCCCGAAGCAGAGGAACGGCAGAGGCTGTGGAGAGCAGCACAGGGAGTTCTAGAGACAGAGAAGAGGTGGAAGCAGGAGCTTGCCAAGACCAGGATGTGTTAGATGGGGCAGGGGGAAGGGAGAGTCTCTCAGGACATGACTGTATGTCAGCACTGCCAGGAAAGGAATGGAATTCCAGATCCTAAGGAGGCCAGGTACCTGAAGGGTCATGCTGCTTGATTTTGCCTCCTTATTTCCTATCCTGTGACTACTGATCATTTCCTAAGTTTGATATGTTGAACTCAACCAAAACCCAATCCTACTGCCTTGTAGTTCTGACTTGTGTTAGTTCTACTTGTAGTGTCTCTTCATTTGGTTTCTCAGGTGGTAAACCTGTCAGGGAGGAAATTGATTGGCTGTGTATCTATCAACCTATCTAATCTCTCTCTTCTCTGTTCTCTCTCTCTCTTTCTCATATCTACCTACGATGTTGTTGTTATGTGCCTGTGAGTAGTAGATGACTCATAGCCACCCTATGAATGAAAGGTCTGAGCACTGTTCATAGGGTTTCCAGAGGCAAGCCATTTCGGAAGTGGATGCCACTCCTGCTTCCAGGCTTGTTTTAATCAGGAAGCTCCACCAAAAACTGTCCACCATGGGTAACCATTATTACATTTGGCATATCACTGTCACAGTGTTCAGCATCACAGCAACCACGAGTTACCTTTGTACAGCAATACACAGACCAGAGACCAGTGCTACACCACCTAGAACTACCTACCCATATTTATTCCTAGGGAGCACAGGTGGCCTAGTGGAAAGAAGCTGCACTGTAATCCCAAAGGCATGCAGTTCCAGTCTATATCAGTTGCTTCGCAGGAGAAGGATAGACAATCTCCTACCTTGCTATTTATAATCTTGGAAAACCCATTGGAGGGTCAGCTATGAGTCGCTTCCCACTCTTTTGGAGAGCATGATGCCATGCTGAATTCAAAGTACAGGGATATTCCCATCCCTTCTTGCTCCCTCAAATAGGTTCTTTTTAGTTGTTTGTGCGGTAAGAAGCCGAGAGGGATTGAACAACACCCGCAAGCGAATGGCTGGGAGATGGAATCCAGCAGTCTGTAGGAGGATGATGGAATGGGACGCCTTCCATGAAGATCTGCACACACTCCTTGGGGCCGGAGGAGAGTCTCCATGAGTTGGAAAGGAATCCATGACAGTGGGCTTTGTGTTTTGTTTGGGATTTTTTTTGGGGGGGGTGGGGGAGGAAGAGAGGAGGAAGAGTTAATGAAAATACTTTCGAAATGGGATTATACAAGGATTCTGCTTCCCAGGATTTTTGAAACCCGTTCTCTGAGATGTCCTAGTTAGAAACTGGCCAAAGGGGTTGCAAGATGGGCGGTATTCCCACGTCCCCCGAAAGGATGGAAACGGGAAGATGACAGTAATCTGTCGAGCATGAGAGTGGAGGCGTCAGAAGTTTAACATTCTTTGGTTTGCAAATCTGGAGAGTTTGGATCGTTCTGGTCTTCTTGCTGGGCTATCCCACACACGCTGCCTTGTATTAGACGGGAATTGGAAGCAAAGGGCTGCAAGCAGCAAGTACGGACCAGGGAGGAAGCGGTTCGCGTCTGATCCCACTGGATGGAGGTTCCAGGCGTCTCCGCCCCCGAGCTCGGAGCTGGTGGGGCGGGGGCGCGCTGCGCGCTGCGCGAGGGAGGCGGCGATGGCGTGGGCGCAGTGATGCAGGTGTGACACGGGCCAGCTCCAGCGTCCGCCGGGATCGCCAGCGCCGCCTTAGCCGCTGCGGTTGGGACTTCCAGGACGCAGCGCTGCCCTCCCGGAGCGGCCAGCCCACCCAGGTAGGAAACTGCTTGCTGACTCTAGGCGTCCGGCTCAGCTGCAGCGAGGACCCCTGTGCGCCGAGGAGGCACACCCAACAGGGCTGAAACACACACCCTGCAACAAACAGAAACCGTGGTGCCGCGGAGTTTTGTTTAAAGAGCACAAAAGCACAGGAGAGACTCTTGTAAGCAGGTCTTGCCTTCTGCCTTGGGGTGTGCGTTTCTCGGTAGGTGGCACCCCCAAGGACTGTCTAAACCCCCTTTATATGCTGAGGGCTTCCTACATAGTTTTGCAACTTAGACTGTTGATACTTGTAGTTCTGTTTCAGTAAGCTTCCTCACCATTGCTTTAGTTTCAGTTCTGTTTCTGTCAGTATTTGCTGTTGTTGTGGCTGCTGATTTGTTCTGTAAGAACAGCTTTAAACCATGCCTACACCTTAAGGCTCTCGGGTCCAGGCTGTGTGTATTTCTGTATGTGAAGGGCGCCCTCCTTGGGCTGGGGAGCGGTTTCTTAGGGACAGCGGGAGAGGATTTGTTTATGGATGGGTTTTAGCTTTAGCGCAAGGAAAGAGCATGATTTGTTCTGCAGGGGTGGGTGAGCAAATGCGTTTAGCCAGGGAGGAGCGAGGCACTGCTGCTTCTTCCGCAGAGTGTCATGTATCTTCGCTGTCCAGGGTTCAGCCGCGCTGCTGAAAGGCGATCCCTTTATCCAGAAACCACAGAAGCAGACTCGCTCTGTTAAAAGGTAACTTCATGTTGGTGCCCTAGGCTCTGATAAGAGCAGCCTGGGTGGCTGGGGCGGGGCACTGGGGATGTCTGCTCGTGTTTTCTAAGCTTGGGCAATAAGTGAATCTGCAGGGCTCTGGGTGTGGGTAGTGTCAGGTGAGGCAGAAAAGAAAGGGGTGTGAGTGTCAGGCGTGGTAGCCAGCTCAGAAGTCCTTCTGGGCTCCCCTGGCCCCTTCTCAGTATCTGCTTTCTGCCCTTTTGAGAGAGGTGATTTATCCTGGAGATGCAGTCAATATAGTTTTTTACTCAGCAAATAATGTCCCAGCACCTAGTATGTGCCAGAGGCTGTCTTAATACGTGTAGGTGCAGCAGGGAAGAAAACAAAGTCGCAGCTCCCCAGAAGTTGGCACTGGGTGGGGCCCAAGCACCTGTCATCAGGGGGTGTGAAAGAGCAGGTGAGAGTGCCAAGAAAGGTGTCATAGAGTTAAGAAAAAACCGCAGTGAGGGAGCAGAGAGGAGGGAGGACTTAGTTGTGCTGGTTTCACTTTGGTGCACTCAGAGATTAGGGGGTGCATGGATTTCTCCAGGGACTGCCTGGATTACTTTCTTGGTGACCAGCATCACTCTTCTGCGTATCCTCATTATTGGATGAGAGGCCTGAGTTTACATGTTTGTGACTGAACCTAGTAGACACAAATTAATACCTACCAATTGAGGAGCACGTTCAGTGCAGGCTTATGATTTTATTTATTTACTTTTACTTTTTTTTTCTGGATGGTTTTCCTAAATTCAAGGACCACAGAGGTTTTGAAGTAGCATCATGTAAAGCACAGACTTGGGCAAAATTCTGAGGGCATTGCAGTGCAGATGAACTTCTGTCACTTCCACACCCCCCTCCCCCAGTCTTTGCTGGTCCCAGCCCACTTCTAAATGAGAGCTCTCTGAGTGGGTGGAATGAAGGATGGCGGGCATGGCCAATCTGCTCTGGAAAAGGAAAAATCCGGATCTCGGGGATGTTTCACAACGGATGGAGCGAAGAGCTGTGCGTGTTTGCCACGGATGTGTATAAATGCACTTTGTAACAAAACCCATCATTAATATACGGGAAAAGCAGCTTGGTAGATTGCAGGCGCGTGGTCTCAGACCCACCTAGATGTGTACCTTAGGCAAGTTAGCCAGTTTCTCTTTGACTCTCCTGATTTGCAAAGTGGAGAAAATACGAATGTTATGACAATCACATAGTAGGTGTTAAAGAAATTTTCTTCAGTGGGAAATACGTTAAGGTATAACTTAACTGGCACAAAGTAAGTACTTAGGAAGTGGTACTTCATTCATTCAGTAAATATTTATCGAGTAGCTACTATATGGCAAACACTGCATTATGTGTGTGTCTGTGGCTTCAGAATGAATAACAACAGGTATACACAAAAAGGCTCAGTCTGGTAGGAGTGTGAATGGAATGTATCCTGTTGATTAATTGAAATGAAGAAAGATAAAGCAGGATAAGAGGAATAGCAAAGGCTAGTAGAAGCTAGAGTGGACATTGCTATTTTTTCTCCATACAGTGTGGTCAAGGAAGACCTCACTGATAAGGGACGTTTGTGCAGGTCTCTGGGGAAGTGAGGGAGCAAGTCAACCAATTGCCTGCAGAAGAATATCCCTGGCAGAGGAACAGCACCTGAAAAGACCCAGAATCCAGAACACGATGTGTTCATATGATAAAGAGAAAGGAGGCCAAGGAGGTTGTAGTCAAGTGATGGGGAAAATAGAAGTAGGAGTTGAGGTCAGAGATAAGAAGGCAAGATCACATTGCCTTTTATAGTTCATAATTTTTAACCTAGAAACAGTCACATACCAGATAATGTTCCCCTGGGCAGCATCTGACTGCACACACATCTGTGGTCCCATAAGGTTAGGACAGAGTCCAGAAATTATAATCAAATCTTGTGTCACTGGCTTAGTACTGTGCTGTTGTTTCTATCTAAAAAGTTTACTGTATAATAGAATTTGCTTCTTCTTGTAAGCAGCAGCATCTAATCTCATGTGTTTGTTTGGTGTGTCTGAGCTGTTAAATTTCCTTTTGAAATAATCCCATGAAATGCATCACTGCTCCCAGATGCAGCAGCACCGGTGATAGGAATAGCAGCACCAAGAAGCAAAGGAGAGAGGATGATTTAGAAGGAAAAAAAAAAAGGTTAAAGAGCTGGCAAGTGGGGCCAGTGCATGCTGTCATTTGCCATTTAGACATGTGGCACTCAACACTCATGATTGTCCTCAAAAACAAAGACAAGTTCTCCATGCTGTTCAAGGTTCAGGCACAGTCATAGTTACAAAGCTGATGGAAATGGGAGCGGGATTTAGAAGAGATATGGAGAAATTGTTGAGGGCGTGGGTTGGAGCCCACCAAACACGTAAGCGAGTTTCTCTTGGCACATTGAGGATCACTGCAAAGGCATGAAGCTTATTTCAGATGCTTCAAGAGAAAGCAGGACCAGACTACTGTTCAACTCACACACTGTTCAACTCACATTGCATCCTGATTTATAGACGGTGGTATGGATATCAGGCTACATGTTACTATATGTGTACGGAGTTCTCCTTTAGGGAATTGACTGAAATCTTGAATTCTGTGCTCAGATGAAGGTTGGTTGGCAAACTTTGGTCCCTGTGATAATTCAAATAATCAGCTAATGCAGAAAGCAGGAGTCGTAAATCTTTGTAAGGCAAAGGGGATCACAAGAATTTGGAAGGGAATAGAATGCATCATTTATATTTCTTTTATCTGTATCAAATACTATATTTCAATCTTTTTCAATCTTGGTGTTGCATTTCTATGCTACCACTTTCCCACAATAGAAAAAAGGCTCTTCTTTAGTGAATAGTGCAACAGATATTGTCCTTACTAGCTATTATTCCTTTTTCTTTGAGAGTTATTCTAGTTCCTGTGATTATGGGAAGGTATTGGAACCATCTGGGAATACACTGGCCTTTGTGGACCACAGAATTAATTTCCATAAGATCTTCTGAGGAATTTATTTAAGGCTCTCTTGAAAGCTTAATATAAAGATCACAGTCTGCTGGGCTGCTCTTTTGGGACTTGGTTTTTTAGAGAGAGTGCAGTTTTGGGATTTAAGAGCTCTGTCACATCTGTCCTTGATGCAGTAGGGCTGCTGCAGTGTGATCTATGAACACAACCACGCTCCCGAGCACCGTGTCAATGTTTCTGTGAACCAAGGTGTGGTGAGGCTGGGTCAAGGTCAGCATGGCTTCTAGTCTCACTGCCTGAGAAACTTGATCTGTCTCTCTGGCTGCAGCTCTGTGACCTTGCTCACCAGCATGCTAGTCTATTGTCTTATGGTGACTGAGACTGTGAGTCATGGCCAGCCTCTCTTCCAGTAGACCCTCTTTCATGAGAACCAGATTACAAACAAAAGGTGCTCTAATATGCATATACTCAACCATTTAGCCATATATCCTGGGGACTGATCATACATATTAAGGCTGGTCTTTCCAATGATTAATATCATTAACAAACTGTTTTACAACTTCCTGACCTAAAACAAAGAGCATTTATTATTTCTCACATGTCCATGTGTTGACTTTGTAGTTCTTTTGAAATAGGCTGGATCCAGATGATTTCATTTGAGTTTGCTCATGTGACTTTTTCCATTTGCTAATGTAGTTGGTGGAAGGAGGAGTGGCATCCACTTCCATAGTAGCTTGCCTCCAGAAACCCTTATGAACCTGGAGAGAGGATGAAAGGCACTCAAGCGTCGAGGACTCTCCTTTATAGGGTCGCTGTGAGTCACTTGCGACTCGACGGCACTTAACAACAACAACAACAACAACAATGTAGTTGGCCTAGTGGCAAGAACCTGTGCTACACTGCAGAAGGCACGCAGTTTGAGGCCACCAGCTGCTCTGTGGGAGAAGGATGGGCAGTTTCCTCTCGTGTGGTTAACTGTCTCTAAAAACCTGCTGGAGGGTCAGCTATGGGTTGGTTTCAACTCTGTGGTACACACAGCAACAATGTAGCTGAGGGTTGGCTGGCTGGTCTAAGGTGACTTCAGCTAGGGTGGCTAGGCGCTGCTCCATATGGTCTTTCATCCTGCCATAGGCTAGCCTGAACATATTCATGTGGCAGGACTTCAAGAGACAGTAGAAACTCATAGAGGCTTTTGAGGTCTAAGCTTATAACTGGTACACAACCAGTTCATCTTATCTATTGACCAAAGTATGTCACAACTCCAGCCCAGAGTTGAAGAGGTTGGAAATAGGCACCATCTCTTGATGAGAGAAGCTGCATAGTCACATTGCAAAGAGCATGGATGGGTTCAGAGGAGACCTTGGGGACATTTTTATAATCAATGTATCATAAAGATCTTAATATTGAATGCTTCCTAGCTGGATTCAGATGATTTCATCTGAGCTTGCTTAGTTCCTTTTCTTCTGGTTTATGTTTGAATGGGCACTGTCTGTAATTGTCCTGGTAACTTTTCTTCTTCTTCTTCTATATTTCATGGATGACCAAGCATAGATCTGTGCATCTTTATTTATTTATTTATTTTTAGGTCTATGTATCTTTAGATGTCATTTATTACCAGATACTTATTCACTGCTTGCTATGTGCAAGGCACGTTACAGGAAGGGGATACAACAATAAAACCAGTCCAAACCAATCAAACCACATGATCCATCCTCATGAAGCATTTATTCTAGTTAGGGTGGACAAATAACGTTTAAGTAAATAAATGTGTAATATATCAGTTGGTGCTATGTATTGAGAAGAACTTAGAAAGAATAGGGAATACTTCTTTTTTTAGCACTGGGTGACACACAAGCAGCCCTGGTTGTTGTTGTTGTTGTTAGGTGCCATCTAGCTGAGTACAGCTCATAGCAAACCTATGAAGAACCATTCTGAACCCAGTCCTATCCCGTGCCATCTTCATAATTCCCATTAACATAAACACACTGAAGCCCATTGCCACCATCATTACATCAACCCACTTAGTCGAGGATCTTCTCTTTCACTGCCCTTCCACCTTTCCAAGCATGATGTCCCTCTCCAAGGAATAACATTTCCTAGCAACTTGCCCAAATTATGTAAGATGAAGCTCCATCTTTGTCTACATTCTGGTTGCACCTTCCCCAAGACATATCTTTTTGTTCCCTTAGCAGCCCATGAACTCTTCAGCATTCTTCTCCAGTACCACAGTTCAAAGGCATTGATTCTTCTTCTGTCATCCTTATTTAATGTCCAGCTCTCAGATGCATAGTGTGTGATTGAGAAGACCATGGTCTGAATCAGATGCACCTTAGTCCTCAAACTGACATCATTACTTCTCAATAATTTGGAGAAGTGCCTGACTGCTGATGTTCCCAGTGAAAGACATCTCCTGATCTCCTCACTGCTGGTTCCAACTGTACTGTATTTATTTTGGATCCAAGTAATATGAAATGGTTGGCAGTCTCAATTCTTTTTCCACCCATTATGATGTTGCCTATTGGTCCAGAGGTGAGGATTTTTCCTATTAAAGGCCTTCTGCAGTAAGTGCTTCAAGGACTTCTCACTTTCAGCAAGCAAGGCTGTGTCATCTGCATAACAAAGGTTATTGATGAGACTTCCTCCAATCCTAATGCCACATATGCTTCTTCATAGAGTCCAGCTTCTTGAATAATTTGCTCAGGATACATATTAAATAGATATGGAGAAAGGATACAACGCCAGTACATGTTGTTGGTAAGTGCTGTCAAGTCGCCTACAACTCATAGCCATCCTATGTACAACAGCTTTCAACCCTGCTCTATCTTGAGCCAATTTCATTGTCTATGAGACACCAACCCCCATTACCCTAGACATTGAGTCAATCCATCTCATCAAGAGTCTTCCTCTCTTATACCCTCCTTCCACGCTTCTAAGCATTATGTCCCTCCCCAAGGACCGGTCCCTTCTGGTGACATGCCCAAAGTATGTCAGAAAGAGCTGCAGAATCCTGGCCTCTAAGGAGCAGTTTGGTTTTACCCTCTCTGGGATGGACCTATTTGTTCTAGAAGCAGTCCATGGTATACTCAATACAGTTCTCTATCACCATAACTCAAAGGCATCAATTCTTCTATCATCCTTAGTCATTTTCTGGATCGCTGACACATAGCAAGTAGTTGTGAAGACCATGGCTTGGATCAGGTGCACCTTAGTTTCTAGACTGACATAATTGCTCTTCAGTACTCTAGAGGAGTCTCTGACAGCAGGTTTTCCCAATGTAATTTTCCAATGCAATTTGTCTTTTGATTTCCTGGTTGTCAGTAACAAGAGGGTTGATTGTGGAGCCAAGAAAACGGAAGTTATTAACAATCCTAATCTCTTCATCATCTGTCATGATGCTGCCAGTTGGCTCCATGGTGAGAATCTTTCTTTTCTTAACATTAAGCTTCAATCCATATTGAAGCCTGCAGTCTTTGACCTTCTGCAGAAAATGCTTCCGGTCCTCCCCAGTTTTGGCAAGCAAGATTGTGTCATATGCATAACACAGGTTGTTGATGAATCTTCCTTCAATCCTAATGCCACATTCCTCCTCATAGATCTCTACCTTTAAGATGACATGTTGCACATATAAGTTGAAAAAGTATGGAGATAGTATGCACCCTTGATGTACACCTTTCCTGATTTTGAACCATGAAGTATTTCCTTGCTCTATTCTGATGATTGTCTCCTGGTCCAAGTGTAGGTTTCACATAAGCACAATCAAGTGTTATGGGATTCCCATTCTTCTCAGAGTCAGCCATAGTTTGTTGTGATCTGCACAGTCAAATGCCTGTGCATGGTCAATGAAGAACAGATAGACATTCCTCTGGTACTCTCTGCTTTCGGCTGAGATCCACCTAACATTGGCTATATTGTCCCTAGTGCTACCACCTCTTCTAAACCCAGCCTGCACATCTGGCAGTTCTCTGTTGATGTGCTGTTGCTGTCGTTTTTGGATAATTTTCAGCAAGATCTTGCTTGGATGTGATATTACTAATATTGTTCCTTTATTTCCACCCTCTGCCAAGTCACCTTTTTTTTTTTGAATGGGAATAAATATGGATCTCTTCCTGTCAGTTGTCCAGGTGATTGTTCTCCAGATTTCTTTGGACAACCTGGTGAGCATGTCAAGGGCAGCTTCTCTTTGTTGAAATATGTCAATTGGCATGCCATCAATTCCTGGGGCCTTGTTTTTAGCTGATTCCTTCATAGAAGCTTGAACTTCCTCCTTTATCACCATAGACTTGCTTATATATTGTTTCATGAAATTCTTCTGTGTCAGCCAATTCTTTTTGGTATAGTGACTCAGTGTACTCCTTCCATATTTTTTTGATGCTTCCTGGGTCATTCAACATTCAGCCCTTAAGTATTCAACATCCTTAAGCATTGCAACTCGAGACTTGTGTTCCTTCAGCTTAAGAAATGCTGAGCAAGTTTGTCACTTCTGATTTTCCAACTTGAGCTCTTTGCACATTTCATTCTAATATTTTGTTTTGTCTTCCTGTGCTTCCCTTTGAAATCTTCTATTCAGTTCCTTAACACTTTGTCTCTCCCCTTTGCTTTGGTCTCTCATTACTCTAGTGCAATATCCAGGGTCTCTTCTGACATCCATTTTGATATTTTCTTCTTCTTCCAACTTTATAATGACCTTTTGAATTCTTTTTGGATGGTATTCTTGCTGTCCTCTCATACCTTATCTGGTCTTCGCTCATTAGTATTCAAGCATAAAAACCTGTTCCCGAGATGATCTTTAAATTCTGGTGGTATAGACTCAAGGTCAAATCTTGTGGATTGGATTTAATTTTCTTTCGCTTCCGTTTGAACTTGCATACGAGTAGATGAAGTGATCGACAATCAGCACTTGGCCTAGTTTTCACAGCTGATATTGAGCTTTTCTAATGATTTTCCCCCCCATAGATGTAATCAGGCTGACTCTTGTGTAGGCCATCTGGTGAGGTCCATGTGTATAGTTGCCATCTGTGTTTCTTATAAAAGGTATTTGCAAAGAATAAATGACTGTACAGAATTCCGTAATTTTGTCTCCACGCCTCATTTCTGTCACCAAGTCTATGTTTCCTGACTACCAATCCTTCCTTGTTTCCAACTTTTGCATTCCATTCGCCCCAATGTGTTACATTCCCTTCCTAATTTTAAACTATGCTGTATTCTCTTACTCTGTCCACACAACAGCTTCTTGATCTCAGTATCGGTTTTGCATGAACACAATCAGTTGTTCTGGAATTTCCATCCTGCTCAATATTAGCCATGCTTTGTTATGATCCACACAGTGAAATACTTTTGCATTGTTGAAAAAGTCCAAATAAGGCCTTCTTCTGATATTATTTGCTTTCAGTCAGGTGTCATCTGACACCAGCAATTATATCTCTGGTGGAGTAGTGTGTTATTATGTTGAGATGCTAATTGAAACAGTAGTTCAAATATAGTGGATGCTCTGAGGGAGAAAGATGGATAATCTTCTCCAATAAAGATTTGTAACCTCAGAAACCTAACCTAGGATTGCTATGATTTGGAATGGACTTGATGACAGTAGGATTTTGTTAGATTGAATGGCATACAAAACAATAATTTGACATATGGATTGCAAGAAGAGAGTGAATATGATGGATATCTGTGAACAAACAGGTAGAGGAAACAATATGTGCAAAGGCCCTGAGGTAACTACTAGTAGGTTCTGAGGTTACCTAGGAGACTAGTACAAAGAGAACTGAATGAGACATAAGTACCAGGGATCCAGTTAATACAGAGGTTTGTAGGACTTGCATATATCTTGGCCCTTATTTTGACTGTGATAGGAAGTCATTGTTATTTTGAGTACAGAGTGATATGATCTGACTTCTACTTTACAATGGTTACATTGGGGTTTGAGCTCAAGGTAAACTCTAATGATGTGTCTTAGTTATCTAGTCCTTATATAACAGAGATCCCACAGGTAGCTGGATTTAGCAGATAGGTATTTATTCTTTCATGGTTTGCAAGATTAGAAGCCAAAGTGCACGGTTCCAGCTCTAGGAGAATGCTCACTCTCTCAGAAAGAGGTGGGGGGAAAAATAATTTCCTTCAATATCTGTACGCCTGGTGTTTCCTGGAGACCTTTCATGAATCCTGGCCTTATCTAATATCAAGGAGCTTCATCGTGCAGGGGCTTAGATTAAAAAAAGATGCACTCCACTCTTGGTAATTCCTTCTTGACGGTGGTGAGGTCCACTCCTCTCAGCTTCCTTTTCCTCTTTTTATCACTAGTGAGAGACAGGATATTACAGAAAATATTCAGTGGCTGTAATTTGGAACCTCAACACAAGGAAAGAAGCAGCAGTAAAAGCAATGTGTATCCTTCTGGGCCCCTATGTCAGAGGTACCTATGCCAGGGGTATCTTGTTGTTGACTGAGAGGCTGTTTGAAGTAACTGAGGGATTGTGTCCTGCTGTTAACCTCACTTGAGATTTCTATTTACTAAATCTGGACTTTCACTGTGTAATATCCTTTACGCCCATCCCCAAATCTGTTTCTCTATTAAACCTCACGACTGTGAATAAAAAGAGATTCTGTAAAATCTGTGTGGTCATTTGCAATGAATTTCAGATCCAGTAATTAACAGCAGTAATTAACAGCAAAGTGGAGGGCCGTGTCTGACCATGTAGCTATTAGTTTGGTAATGTGGATGTTATTGATGAGGACAGCACCTCTTTGTGGAGTTAGTAGAAATCAGACTTGGCCTTCTTCATGTTGTTTCTGCCCTCTTTGCACTTGTCTCTAAGGAGAAATCTGGTTGGATTTCCTTCAAGACAAATTTGTTTGTTCTTTTGGAAGTCCATGGGCTATATAATACTCTTCGCCATCACCACAGTTGAAAGACTTACATTACAAGATGGACTAAATGAATATTTGTTAAATGAATGAAACCATTCAATCATTAAAGGATGACTGAAAATATTGGCTTCAGTGGCTCTTAAAGTGTAACTCCCTGGAGTTATTCTCCTTTTTGTGGTAGTCTTGTTGTGAATATCATGGATAAGAGACAGATTTTCAACTGCAAAGGCTTCAATTACTTACATCCAAAAGAGAGCAATGTGTGATGACAAGAAAGAAAGGAGAAACAAGTGGAAACAAAAATAGCTCATTTAAAAAAAAAAAAGAAAAGATTTTCCAGAGAGAGGTGGCTGAAATTCAGGGGTGTGATGTTCTTTGGTTATTATTGTACTGTTCTTAATTTGAGATGAAAAAAGGGCAGAGAAGAATCCTGAAAAAGGGAGACATTTATTTAAGTCAAGAGTAAAAAGAGTCAGAGTAAAAAGAATGTCACTAGCTTGCTGGAGAAACCCCACACCAACAACATCTTGCATAATGTGTTCCTGTTTATAAAAGGAGAGAAATAGGCAATAGCCTTATAGGAAAAGGGGAGAGCTGGTCAGAATGAAATCACAGGCCACCCATTCCCTTCCCATAGTGTGGCTTGAATATATGTGAGTGTGAATTTTGTTTGCAGTGATATTGGGAGTGGGTCTGAAACAAGGAAAAACAGATACAAATTTATCTTGGAGGAAGTGCAACCAGGGTGCTCCTTGGAGGCGAGGATAGTGAAGTTTCTTCTCATATATTTTGAATATGTTATTAGGAGGGGCCGGTCCTTAGAAAAGGACATCATGCTTAGAAAGGTGGAGGGTCAGCAAAAGGGGGGAAGACCTTCAACGAGATGGATTAACACAATGACTGTATCAATGGGCTCAATGATAATAGACATGATGAGTATGGTACAGGACAGGACAGGGTTCAGATATGTTGTTCACAGGGGCAGCTGTTAGTGGTAGTTGACCCAATAGCATTAACAACATTAACATTGTAGGTGGTTTGCTGTGTGCGTCCACATGTGTAAGTGCTTGTACTAGAGAAACAGAAGACTAATCACACACACACACACACACACACACACACACACACACACAC
>NW_006399791.1:15468394-15489646 GCF_000299155.1 Elephantulus edwardii
AGAGAGAGAGAGAGAGAGAGGGAGGGAGGAAGAAAGGGTTGGGGGGGCGAGAGAGAGAGAGAATATGAATATGAATGTGTTTCATAGAGGTCCAGTAGTTGAGTAAGAGTGGGGTGAGGCTGAAAGAATTAAAATTCAGAAGGAAGTGTGGGAAAGAAAGGCTAACTTGGCGTCCGTATTTATGTGTGGATCTGATCATGTGGATGGGGACATGGGCCAGTGGAATGGGCACTGTGCAGTTAGAACTGTGCCTGAATATATGTCTTTTTTACTTTCTAGCTGTGTAAGCTTAATCAAGTTTTTTTATTTCATTGAGGCTTAGTTTCTCCAAATGTAGCATGTTGTTGATGATATTAATAATAATAATACCCAAGACAGTATTCCTCTTATGCTCTTAGGCTTGAAAATAAACTCGGAGTAAATGCTGATGAAAGGACCACTGCAGCCACTAACTGAAGGCTTTAACATTTGGTGGGAGCCTGTGCATTAACATTGGCAGTGATGTATAATAGAGACTGTGTGCAGGGGCTTTATCATATTAATAGAAAAACTCATTGCCATTGGATCAATTCCTCCTGGTGCAGGAGACACTGTTGGATGGCACTCTTGGATCAGCGGTGAGATCATCAAGGGAACATGGGACTTTGACACTCATGAGCCTTTGCTCTTGTGTCATTGAGTTGACTCTGACTCATAACAACTTTGTGAATAACAAATTGGAAACAGGCTATCCTGCACCATATCCACAATCTCCAATATATGCAAATGCATTTGTTTTGCTGATGTCAGGTGGATCCTGGCTGAAAGTAAGGAATACAGGAAGAATGTCTATTTGTGCTTTATTGACTATGCAAAGGTGTTTGACTGTGTGGATCATGACAAGTTGTGACTGACATTGAAAACAATGGGAATCCCAGAGCACTTGATTGTGCTCATGTGGAACCTATAACCTGGATCAGGAAGGAGGCTGTTGTGTGAACAAAGCTGGGAAGCACTGCATGGTTTGTAATTGGGAGGGGAGCGTGCCCGGGTTGTATTCTCACTCCATACCTGTTCAATCTATATGCTGAGCAAATTATCCGAGAAGCTGGAGTCTATGAAGAGAAATATGGCATTGAGGATTGGAGGGAGATCCATCAATAACCTGCACTATGCTGATGACATACCCTTGTGTTGATTGTTTTTCTTAAGTTGAGCCATCTTTGTATACTTGTTATGAACACGTGTTCATGATGAATTGTTCTTTTTTAATATACTGTTGGATACTGCCCACGGTTTTATTAAAGATTTTTGCACTATGTTCAAGAGAGAGATAGTCTATAGTTTTCTTTTTTTAGTAGTGTCTTTGTCTACTTTTGGTAATGGGTTATACTTGCTTTAGAGAATGTCTCTTTAAGGGTTTCCTATTTTTTCCATTTTTTAAAACTAACTTAAGTAGAATTGGTGAAAGTTCATCTCTGCATGGTAGAATTCAGCTGAGAAGCCATCTGGACCAGGAATTTTTTTTTGGAGTGGGAGGATCTTTTTATGACCTATTCAATTTCTTCTTTTATAATGGATTTGTTCAAGTGTTTTGCATCTGTCTGTATCATTTTGGATATGGCGTGTATTTCGAGGAATTTGTCAATTTCCTCTAGGTTTTCAAATTTATTAGAGTATAGCTTTTACTATCGATTTAATTTCTGCTATTTGTTTTGATGTCACCTCTTTCATATCCTGTTGTTTGTTGTTATGTGCCGTCGAGTGGTTTGCGACTCATAGCGACCCTATGCACAACAGCCCTAAACCCTGCTCTATCCTGCACCAACCGCACTGCCTCTGACACACCCATCCCGATTACCCCAGTCACCGAATCAATCCATCTCATAGAGGGTCTTCCCCTCCTGCGCTGTCCCTCCACCCTCCCAAGCATGATGTCCCTCTCCAAGGACCCGTCCCTCCTGGCAACGCATCCAAAGTATGTCAGACGAAGCCCCAGAATCCTTGCCTCCAAGGAGTAGCTTGGTTTAATCCTCTCCAAGATGAATCTGTTTGTTTTCCTGGCAGTCCATGGTACATTCAGTACTTTTCTCCAGCACCACAGCTCAAAAGCATCAACTCTCCTTCTGTCCTCCCTAGTCATTGTCCAACTCTCTGATGCATAACAAGCGATTGCAAAGACCATGGCCTGTATGAGGCGCACCTTAGTCTCCAGAGAGACACCGTTGCTCCTGGGTACTTTAGAGAGGTCCCTAACGGCAGATTTTCCCATTGCGATACGCTTTTTTATTTCCTGACTGCTGGTGCCAAGAGTGTTGACTGTGGAGCTGAGCAAACTGAAGCTGTGAACAATCTCAATCTCTTCGCCATCCATCCTGATGCTGCCAATTTGTCCAGTGGGAATCCCAGAACATTTAATTGTGCTAATGTGAAACCTATACTTGGACCAAGAGGCAGTCGTCAGAACAGAGCAGGGTAACACTGCATGGTTCAAAATTGGGAAGGGTGTACGCCAGGGATGCATCCTGTCTCCATACCTTTTCAACATGTATGCAGAGCAGATTATCCAAGATGCTGGGCTCTGTGAGGAGAATTGTGGCATCAGGATTGGTGGAAGATCTATTAACAATCTGCGTTATGCAGATGACACAACCCTGCTTGCTGAAACTGAGGAGGACCTCATGCACTTGCTGCGAAGGGTCAAGGACTGCAGCCTTTCATATCCTATTCAAGTTATTTGCGTCTTCTCTTTCATTTCTTTTGTTAAGTTTTCCAAAAATTTGTCCATTTTATTGACCCTTTTGAGAGAACCAACTCCTGATCTTGTTGATGGGTTCAGTTGTTTTTCTGTTTTCTACTCCATTGATTTATAATTTCTTTTCTCCTAGAGGCTGTAGGATTAGATGTTTTTCTTTTTATATTTGATGGCAGGATTTAGTTAGGCCATAAATTTTTCTTCTTTCTTCCTTTTATATATGTTTGTGCATTACTATGAAGTGAGGACTTCCTTCACTGTATACCAGAGGTTTTGATATGTTATGTTTTGGAGACTTTAAAAATTTTTATTCATTCATTGTTGCACATTTTCTTCCCTCTTCCTCTCTACCCCTTCCCCTAGTCTTCTTTGCAATGCACCTCTTGTTCCAGATTGCTGTCATATAATACCTAATCATTTGAGGAACCACTCAAAGTGACCCTGCCTCCAACATTCTTACTCCTTTTATCCCCCTCCTTCTTTGTGTCTCTCAATGTGAGGGCTCAGCCTCTGGTGCCATATCTGCTAAGTGTGTTTTATTGTATATAGGGTTTTCAAAGGTCTGTTAATTCAGAAGTGGATGGTCAATCCTTCTTCCTCTATTAATTTTGATGCTCAGTTTGAGAACAATAGCTAACAGATAAGCATTTAAAAACTATGGAACAAATTTGTTTTCTAGTAGGGTGTTTTTTACCTGCCATATGGCATCCACTTCCGAAATAGCTTGCCTCCGGAAACGTTATGGACCTGGAGAAAGGGTGAAAGTTACGCAAGTGTTCAGATCTTTTATTCATAGGGTCAGTATGACTCAACGGCACTTAACAACAACAATAATAACAACAACATAGGGAGAGCTCAGTTGGCCTAGTGGACAGAAAGTGATGCTACCAAGCCAAAGATGGGTGACTTTAATCCACGGCCCTCAGACCTGTCTTTAATTGTTTTTGGTCAAACATTCTTTTAGATTATATAGCCCTGGTCTGTTCACTTGCTGTACAGAGATAATGTGTGGTTCCTGTGAAGCTGAATACTGTAATGGTTACCCATGGTGGAGCTCCCCGATTAAAACAAACTCAGAAATCTGTACTGGCATCCATTTTTGAAATAGCTTGCCTCCAGAAATCCTATGAACTTGGAGAAAGGGTGAAAGTTATAGAAGTGTTCAGTTCTTTCAATCATAGGGTTGCTGTGAGTAACCTACGACTCGATGGCTCTTAACAACAACAACAACAACAACAACAACAACAACAACAACAACAACAACATAGCATTGTGGTCTGAAAAGATACCTGTATTATTTCAGTGTTTTTGAATTTGTTTAAGCTTGCTTTGTGTCCTAATATAAGATCAATTCTGGAGAATGTACCATGTGCACTTGACAAGAAAGTAAATTGAGATTTGGTTTGGTACAGTACCCTGAATACATCTACACAGTCAAGTTGGCTAATTGTAAAATTTATATCTTTTGCATCTTTTTAACTTTTGAGTTGACCTATCCATTGGCGAGAGTGGTGTGAAATGCTTCCAGTAAAGAGCTCGAGTCAGAAAATCAAAAGAGATGAGTTTGCTCACCACTTTTTGTTTTCTAGATATGTCTCTTGTAGGCAACATGTCAATGAGCTTTGTTGTTTAAATCCATTTTGCTACTAGGTTTTATTACTGCTATTTTGCTATATTTCTTTTTCTGTTGTTTCTTTGGTCCATCCACTTTCCTTTGACCTCTCTGTACGGAGGACTTCTCTCAGAATTTCTTGTAGAGGTGGCCTTGTTTTCACAAATTCCTTAAGTTCCTGATTTTCTGAAAATGACCTAATTTCTGCTTCACATTTGATGGCCAGCTTTGCTGGGTACAGGATACTCACCTGTACCTCACCTGGCAATTGTTTTCTTTCAGTCTTCTGCGATGCCATCCCATCATCTTCTTTCTTACATGATTTCTTCTGAGATATCAGAACTTAATTGGTTCTCCTTTGTAGATGACTCTCTGTTCTTTTCATGCTGCTTTGAGTATTCTATCCTTATCTTTCATTTTGGAGAATTTAACTCTGATAGGTTTTGATGGTTTTGAGTCTAGTCTGTTTGGATTTTGCTGAGCTTATTGAATGTGAATTTCCTTGTTCTCCCTGATACTTGGGGAGCTTTTTTCTGGTATCTCATCCACAGTTTTCTCAGTGCTTTCCCTGCTCTCTTGTATCTGAAATGTCCATCATTTATCAGTTATCCATGTGATTCTAATGTTTTCTTCATTTTCCTTTTGTTATTTTCTGTTTTTTCTCCTAGTATTTTCCCTTTGAGGTTTTTCTCTTCCAGTGCACTGCCTCTTTGTTGCATCTTTTCTGTTCTGCTGTTTTGTCTCTCCAGCATGTTGGAAATTTCTTCCATTTGGTCTTAATATTCTGGATTGTGTTTTCATGCATTTCTGTTATTTCTAGTTCTGTTCTTATACTTCTTTATTTATTTATTGTTTCAATTCTTTCTTCCACCTTTTGAAATTTCTTTAGTAGTTGTTCATGTTCTACTGTGTCAATGTATTTCTTCTGACTACTTGTCTCTGGGTAATTTGCTTTCTATATGGCTTCAGCTTTTTCTCCCATCATTAGTACTACTTCAGTAGCTGTATATATAACTCCACACCAATATATTTGTTTTTCTCCCTGTCTCTGGCATATTAGCTTTATTTATGGTTTCTATTCTTTCTTCTATCATTTGTGCCTTCCTTAGCAGCAGTTACTATAACTCCACGTCAATATGTTTCTTCTGCCTCCCTATCTCTGGGGTATTTATTGGGTCTGCAATATATTTTGTTGGTTTTTTTTTTTTTCACAATAAGGCTTGTTTTCTCCTCCCACAACTTCGAGGCTGCCTATACTATTTTTTTGATGTTATGTGAAGTTTTTCTTGGCATGTGTTAGGCCATTTCTGTTGTGTCTGTCTAGATTGTTGATGGTTCTTTGTATTTTTAAAGCTATTGATTAGATGCAGATTTTAAATGTTCCCTTTATGGGGAAAGGCAACTTGCTCTACTAGAAATCCTTTCTGGGCCTGTGCAGTGGGAAAGTTTGTCTTTCTTTGCCTTTTAGTTCTCTCTGGTCTGCAGCATGTCCCTGTGGGAATCTTGAGTGCAGGCTGTTTCTCCTAAAGTTTATTACTATCCTTATTGTTTGGTGGCATAAGTAGGTTCCCCAGGTGGTTTTCTTTTCTGGGGAGTCACAGGCAGCTCCCTCCCAGCACCTTACTCATGCCCTCTCTACTCATGTGCAAGTCTAGGTGGAGACTCTCACTTGAATGTGATCCACCTGTCCTAAAATCTGTTAATCTCCTTGGTGGTTGGTGGTGTGACTTGTGATTAGCTTCCTAAACTGAAGTAATTTGTGCAGTTTCTCTTCAGGGAAGGTACAGAGCATCTCTCTTCCCACTCCTCCATGCTTCCTCTCTAGTCATTTTGTAGCCTGGGGTTGGTTCTCACCTGAGTGAGGCCTGCTTCCTAAATGTCTATTATTGTCCTCAGGGGTTGGCAGCTTCTCCAACTGATGCAGTTTCAAAACTCATTGTTATGCTGTGTTCAGTCATCCTGTTGAGGATCTTTCTTAGCTGTTAGAGATTTCCAAGGTGCTTCATAGAGAAACAAATCTTCCATTTTCTGTAATAAGTTATCTCCACTAGCTCAGCTCTGCAGCAACCCATGGTTTGTTACCCTTTAACGATGAACATTTATGAATAACCTGCTTTATGTGAAAGCATACATTTTCCTCTCAGATATATTACATTTTGCCCCATTATTTTCAATTGTAAAAGTCTGCCATTCTTGCTTCGGGCATGCATGAACTTACTAAATGCATAAATGAATGATCTTGTGGTGGTTCTTTTTTTTTTTTTAGGTTACATTTCTTTTTTTTTTTTAAATTTCCATTCATTCATTGTTGCACTTTTCTCCACTCCCAACCCTCCCTCCTAGTACACTACCCTCTTGGAAAAGTAAAAGAAAAAATTATTTCATTGTTTTACAATCCTTCCCCCCAGGTCCACTCCACTATGTAGCCTTCTCTCTGGGCTCCTGTCATGACAAACATACCTAATCACATATCCCTTTTAAACAGTTTTCTCCCTCATCTGTTTCAATGCAGTATACATTATTGAACCCATCTTCCTCAGTCTTCCCCCAACCTCAAGGCCAGTGCTGTTTTACATCAGTGGCACAATGCAGTATTTGTCCTTTTGTGACTGAGATCCTTCACTCAGTGTAATGTCCTCCAGGCTCACCCATTTTGAATAATATTGCATGAGTTCCTTGTTTTTCAATGCAGAATAGTATTCCATTGTATGAATATAACACAGCTTCTCTATCCATTCGTTTGTTGACGGGCACTTAGATTGTTTCCAGCTCCTTGCTATTGTGAACAAAGCTGCGAGAAACATGGGTGTGCAGTGGTAGTTCTTTTACCTAAGGTTCTTTCTTGTGTTCTCCACTGATCTAGGCAAGAAATGAATATCTAAGTGACTAAGTGACAATGATGACTTAAATCTCTGACACTAACAGGTGCTTAGTGATGTAGGGCTTCTGTTTCCGACCCTATGCCTTTGCTGCTATTCTGGCTTTCTCTGAATCGAGAAACATTCTACTCAGCTTTATCTTTGAGCTCTCAGACATGTCAAACCAAAGCCCAATATTCCCCTGATGATCTGATCATCAGTCCAGCCACGTTATCCAAGTGTCCTTTGTTCTAGCCTTCAATATCCTTAACACAATTGTGTTCCCTGAAGCTCACCAGACAGAATCCTCTGGCCTGACCAGACCTTTCTGTTTTGTCTCTGTTCCACCTACATCTGCAGACTTAAAAAAAAAAAAATCCTGGCTGAGAGAGGAGAGAATAGCATTAATGTCTTTTTCCCAAAAGACAATTGAAAATTCTCCCCATATTGGTGACTTACTGCTCAGAAATAGAGTTGAGCTGAACTTTTTTAGGAAATCTACAGAGACTCACCTTTCTTTTCTTTCCCATTTTACAGACAGAAAACCTGGTGTCAGAGCAAAGAAATCATAGGCAAAAGTCCCCTTCGAGAAGTGAGTGTGCAGCTTAATTATTTCTCCCCAACTCTGCACAAATGCAAGAGGTGGAGTTTTGCCAGACTTTTAGAACTTTCTTGAATCACAGATGTCTAGGCTGGAAGTTGCCTGTTCAAGCTGGGAGCTGGGAACCATTAATTGTTTCCCGTGTCAGGTGATGTGTATGTTGGCAGGAATTTTCACCTCTTAAAATTCATTTAGGAAGTGGAGGTGTGAGTATTTGATTTCTATTTTTATTCTCTTTCCATGACAAAAACAGATGATGAATACTCTTACAGAGAACTCCAGTACTAGAGTATGTCCATGGATAAATTCATCATCCATCATTACTCCATATTGTTTGTTGCTCTGAATGTGTCATGGACAATCTCCTTTTTTTAAGGTCCAGAATAAGTTTGAGACAATGGAAAGACTAAGTAAGTGCTAACTGAGTAAGTAACACTAAGTGTTTTGGAGCTGAAGTAACTTTAGATAGCAGGGCATCTAAATTCCTTGTTAGACAAAGGATAGAGGTGAGCATAGCAAGTAAATAGTTTATCTAAGGCTGTATGTACAATGAGTTAAAGGTGGAGTGAGGATCAGAATGTGGATTGGCTATGGTAGGAGGTGAGAAAGGAGAGGGAAGTGGGACCTTAGGTTCCTTTTATCATTAAGCATAAGAACTCTTCACAAAGTGAGAAGCTGGTTAGTTCTCCCAGTAGTTTCCTAGTCAACCTTTAATTCTCTGGGATTTCCCCCACTGCTTGGAAAGCTCAAGGCCAGTGAAGATGGCTTTTGTTTTGCCAGTGGCTCCTGCCCTCCTCTCATGCATAGAATCTGACCTCGGCCTCTCGCCCAGTCTGGGTACACCAGATGGCACTGATGATGAAGCCAGCTGGTTTGTGGGAGGCTCCAAGGGAGAGGAAATGGGCATTATATTGGCCTGCTCCTACCGAGCCCTGGACTTTGGTGATTGAACTGGAGAGGTCATGACAATGTCAGGAGCTTCTGACCTCTGTCTCAAGGGACTCAGTTTCAGGCACCATTAACTTCTTCCTGGCCTTGTCCTGTGACAGGTGATGAGGAAATACATCACACATGATTGTCTGCAGGCCTAGAAATTAATCAGAGTGTCTTAATTTTATGGAAGCATAAAAGTAATGCATCTTAATTTTATTATTAATATTATATTACCTACAATTTAAGTGAAAAGGGAACTCTGGTCACTTGGTCCACAGGGAGTTGCACTGCTAAACCAAAAGGCTGCATATTTCTGGGGATTTGAACCCACCAGTGAGGGAGGAAGGCCTGTCTCCTCCATGCAATTTATAGCCTTGGAACCCAGTGGAGGATCAGCTATGAGTGTGACTCAACAAAAATGAGGTATTGATGTGACATATTTAATAATTATTAAAGTCTTAAAATAATAAATATTGTACTAATGAAAACAATACAAAACCAAATAATGCTTCAATCTGTTATACATAATATTTAAGGTCCTTATGAGTTGATGTGTAACTTGATGGCAACTAACATCACCACCACCAATATTATTAATGATAATAATAATAGGTATTAAGGAGGGAAAATATATGAAAACAATGTAAAAACAGGTGCTTAAAAATGAAAGCAAGTCAAAACAACTATGAGATATCATTTCACCCCGGTGAGAATAGCAAAATTTAAAAGAACAGCGAACAACAAATGCTGATGAGGTTGTGGAGAAACTGGAACCCGTATTCACTGTTGGTGGGAATGTAAACTGGTGCAACCACTTTGGAAGGCTGTATGGCACTTTCTCAAGAGTTTGCAAATAGAAATACCACTTGAGCCAGCAATTCCACTTCTGGAAATTTACCCTAAAGAAACCATAACCACCACCCAAACAGATATATGCACACCCATGTTTATTGTGGCTTTGTTCGCAATAGCAAAGAGCTGGAAACAACCCAATTGTCCATCAACAAATGAATGGGTAGAGAAGCTCTGGTATATTCACACAATGGAATACTATGCAGCACTGAAAAACAAGGAACTCATGAAATACTATGCTAAGTGGGTGACCTTAAAAGACACTATGCTGAGTGAAATATCTCAGTCACAAAAGGACAAATATTTCATAGGGCCACTATTGTAAAACAGGACTGACATTGGGGTTGAGGGAAGACAGAGAAGAAGGGAGGAATGATGGTATGCTGCATTGCAACAGATGAAGGAGCGAACTATTTAAAAGGGATATATGATTAGGTATTATTGTCATGACAGGAGTCCAGAATGAAGGCTGCACAGTGCAGTGAACTTGGGGTGGAGGGATTGCATAGCAATGAAAGAATGTTTCTTTTACTCATCAAGGAGAAAAGTGATATGGGGGGAAGGGGTGGGCAGAGAGAAAAGTGCAACAGTGAATGGAAACCCTAAGTCTCTGTAAATTTTCATTAAATTTCTTTAAAAAAATGAAAGCAAAAAGACAAAAGGTAACTATGAGCTTTAGTTAGTACTCATGTATCAGCAGTGGCTGAATTCAAATGTACAGCAGCAAAGCAAGATGTTAAAATGTACAATGGAGAGGGGAGTATACGGAACACTCTATAAACTTCAAAGAGCTCTATAAAATATAACCTGTTAAAATGAAATTGATAAAAGATGCATTTAATTGTAATTGGGAAGAAGAAGATGAAAAAGAGTCAAAGGCCATATGAAAACAATGGGGATGGTACACCAGCTTTTTCTACCCTACTTCCCATGGTGGACAGTGTGTGTGTGTGTGTGTGTATGTAGGTGTGGTATGCTGGCTACATCTCTCATGGAGAAGTTGAGCTGCACTCCAGTACTCACACTAAAACCAGGCTGGTGATCTCCAGCATCTTTAGTGGCTTTGAGAAATTGTGGCCTAGTGTGGGTGAGGGTCAGACTCCTGTGTGGTACAGATGGTTTGCTCCAAAGGCTAGGCATTCAAGGCCATGTGGAAAATCGTAGAAGAAAGCTTTGTCAAGGTGACAGTGAATAAAATCATATGAAGCAGTTCTGCTGTATAGAACTTGGGATCACCATGAGTTAGAATCAACTCTATGGTAATGGATTGGATTTGGTTTTGGTGTAGGATCTTGGGGAACCATATCAGGCTACCAGAGGTTGGTGTTAAGTTTTGCTGATACAAAGAAAATGGGTGTGATAGGTAACTCTCCCAAGCTTGACAGAGGAAACCCCCGCATGAGCCCCTCTTGCTGCTTTCTGTCCACTGGTTGTGCCTGCACTGGGTTATCTCACGTATGAACTTTATTTAGGTTATACTGCATGATGAAGATGGTTGACAAACAGCTGCTAACATAAAGTTTGTTGGTTTGGATACACACAGAGGCAGCTTGGAAGAAAGATTTGGTCTGAAAGATCAACCACTGAAAACTGTGTTGAGCACAGTTCTACTCTGGCACTCAAGGTCATCCTGGGTCAGGATTGACTTGATGGCAACTACTATGCGTTGCAAACCAAAAGGCACACAGTTCAAATCCACCAGCTTCTCCATGGGAGAAGGATGGACAAATCACTTCCCATGGGATTTATTGTCTCTGAAAACCTACTGAAGTGTCAGATATGGGTCGCTTACAACTCTATGGCAAGTAACAACTGCTAGTAGTAGGGGTTTAAACTGACATTTTAGAGTTTGTTCATTATAGCAGTTAGCCTAACTTCACCATGAAACACTGCTGTTGAGCCAAGCTAGTCCATAGGGAGTTGTGCTGCTGCTTACCTGAAGGCCGTGTGTCTTTGGCAGTTCGAATCCACCAACATGTCTGAGGGAGAAATAGGACACTCTCTTCCCGTGTAATTTACAGCTTCAAAAACCCAATGGAAGGCCAGTAATGACTTAATGGCAATGAGATGAATCTGACATGAAATTAAGTGATGCTATAAAGCAGAATGGGAGCCCTCATGGCCTAGTGGTAACAAGCCGTATTGCAATCCCAAAGGCACGGGGTTCATTTCAAACCCACAAGATACTCCATGAGGAAAGGATGGTCACCCTCCTCCCATGCGATTTACTATCTCTGAATATTCACTGGAGGGTCAGCTATGGGCCAGTTCTGAGTTGGCAATAAACAACAAAAACATAAGGCCGAGTAGAATTGTTCCCACAGTGCTTCCAAGGGTACACATCTTATGCAAGCTGCCTGCCATAAGAGCAGCTGTGCGTGGGATCAAATCACCAATCTTTCAATTAGAAACCGAGCACTTAACCAGCGCACCACCAGGGCTCTTTTCCAGCCAATACAGAGCTTGGAGGTTTAATGAGTAATTGATCTTAAGCTTATGAAAAACACTGTAGAGGCTCAAGAAATGTTTTCTCAGTAGATTAAAGATTAAGAAGTCGAGACTGGGTTGACTACGATAACTTGGGAGCTTTTCCACAGGGTCAGTGATTCAATTTTTCCTTTGAGGAATATTGTGAGAACTTCAGAACTTTGAAAACACTACAGTTGTGCATAGTCCCTTTATCACAGTTTCTGAAATTTACAAAAATAGAAGGAAAATATATAATTTGTTTTTAGCTGTTATAGTAACTGCATGCACAATAAGTTGAGATTTTTGTGGTCTGTTGAGTTTTCATTGACTGGTTTATTGGATGTAGATCTGCAGGCCTGTATTACTAGTCCAACTTAGTCTGGAAGTTCTGCTGAAGCTTGTTAAACATCAGTGGTATGAAAACCTTTAAAGACGGATAGTGGTGGCTACAATGAGGTTTGCTGCCTTAAGACTCAAACTTGGTTTTATGGCGTATTTGGCATTATGGAGTATTTGTCTTTTTGTGACTGAGATATTTCACTCAACATAATGTTCTCCATGGTCTCCCATTTAGTATAAAATTTCATGAAATCTTTGTTTTTCAGTGCTACATAATATTCCATTGTGTGAATATACCACAGCTTCTCTATCCATTCATTTGTTGATGGGCACTTGGGTTGTTTCCAACTTTTTGCTATTGTGAACAGAGCTGCAATACACATGGATGTGCATTTATCTGCTAGGGTGTCAGTTCTGGTTTTCCAGTAGTGGAATTGCTGGATCAAATGGCATTTCTATTTACAACTTTTTGAGAAAGTGCAAAATTCCACTGACATGGAAGTTGGGGGGGAAACTAAGAAAATAGGGGATAAATAATGTACAGGGCATTGAAACAGATGAGGGAGAAAACCGTATAAAAGGAATATATGATTAGGTATTATTGGCATGACAAGAGTCCAGAATAAGAGCTGCATAGTAGTGGACTGGGATAGGGGGTGGGGGGTGGGGGGCACTGTATAACAGTGAAAGAATTTTTTTATTTTCCAGAGAAAAAAGCAAACTAGGGGGAGGTGGGGCAGGGAGAAAAATGTCCAGCAATGAATTAATAGAAATCCAAGTTCTCTATAAACGTTTATTAAAATGTCAATAAAAAATCAAGTCGCTTTAACTGGTTTTAAATTTACAAAAAAGAATCAAACTTGAGTCTTCTCTTTTCAATTTTATTAACGAATGACCATTGCCTTCACAGAATTTACAAGCTATTTCAAAACCAAGATATGTTCTGATACACAGATTATAGCTCTTTAGGCAAACTAACTCCTCTGAGCCTCATTTCTGAAGTGGTTATAATAAAAATCTATCTCCTGCAGCTGTTGAGGGTCATTGAAAGAGATGATAATTTTCAAATGTTTACTAAATGCATGACACATAATAGGCACTTTCCCAGTGGACTTAAAATTGTCTGAGAGCAAAGACTAGCCCAGCCTTGGTTGCTCTCCTGTAAGACCTCAGTGTCTTGCACAGTTCCTGTATAGTCTACTATAAGACAACAGTTCCTGGTACATGGTTGGTGCTTTGTAGTTTATTGATTACTAAACTTGGAGTCCTTAACAGGAAGTTGTACTCGGGGAGGGGGGATTGTATACCAATGAAGGAATTTTTCTTTTACTTTTCAAATAGAAGAATGAACTGGGAGGGGGGGACAGGGATGGGCAGGGAGAAAAATGCAACAATGAATGGAAATCCAGAAGTCTTTGTAAATGTTCTATGATTGAGTATTATGGTTAGCACAGGAATCCAGAATTAAGGTTGCACAGAGAAGTGTACTCGGGGTGGGGGGTGGGGGGAAGGGACGTGGGAATTGTATACTAATGAAGGAATTTTTTTTTCTCTCTTCGGAGGGGGAAGCGAGCTGGTGGGGAGGGGTGGTCAGGGAGAAAATTGCGGCAATGAATGAATGGAAATCCAAAACCTCTGTAAAAAAAATAAAAAAATAAAAAAAATTAAAAAAAAGAATAAAAAATTAATAATTTTTTTTAAAGGAAGCCGTGGATTTCAAAGGAGAAATGATCTAGATCTAGGCTAAAGAAATGAGAAAGGTGGTAGAGGGAAGTGTTGCCAGGTCAGCTTCAATTCATCACAAGCTTTTATTATCAAAATGAAACACTGTGGGGTCTTTCTCCATCCTCACAATCATTCCTATACCTGAGCCTGTTGCTTCATCCACTATGACAGTCCATCTCATTGACGTTTTGGTTCTTTTTCACTGCTTTTTTTTTTCTTTTCCAAACATGATGTACTTCTCTAGGAATTGGTTTCCTTTGGTAACACGTCTAAAATAGGTGAGATAAAATATTTTCATTTTTTTGCCCATGGAGCATTCTGGTTGTACTTCTAAGACAGATTAGTTATTTTTTTCTGACAATGAATGGCATGTTTACTATACTGACACCATAATTCAATGGAGCCACTTATACTTTAGTCTTCCTTATTCACTGTCCAACTTTTGAATGCATATGAGACAATTGAAAATGCATGCTCTAGATTATACTCTCTTTAGTCCTCAAGGCAGTATCTTTAATTTTCTTAAAATAAATTTTTATTTTATACTGGTTTGCTTACGAAGTTTGTTTACATTGTTTTTCACAACAGTTCTTTCCCCTTTCCTTTACCCACTCCTTTATCCTATGATTAGCCCCCTGCCCATCTTCACCTCTCTGCTCCTACTCTCCTCACCCCCAGATCCTCATACCCATTTTACTAGTTATATTTCTATTTCTACAATAATGGTCTTATACAGCATCTGTCCTTATGGAACTGAGTTAGTTCACTTAACACAATGCATTCCAGTACCTCTCAAGTTATGTAGTAATTTTTGAAATCATTGCTCCTGGATGCTGTGTAGTATTTCATCATGTGACTGTACCACAATTTCTCAATTGATTCAATTGTGGTTGGACATTTGAACTGTTTCCATGTTCTTACGATGGTGAATAATGCAGCTATGAACATTGGTGTACACATCTCTGTTTGTGTCTCAGTTCTAATTTTCTCAGAGTAAATTCCAAGCAGAGGAGTAGCTGGGTCATATAGAATTTCTATGTTCAGCTTTCTAAGGAAATGGGAAACTGCCTTCCAGAGTGGTTTTGCCTTTTTACAATCCTATACACAATCTTACACACCAACAATCTTATACAACAACAGTGTATAAGAGTTTCTGTCTCTTAACATCCTCTCCAACATTCATTACTTATTGTCCTGTTAAACTTTGCCACTGCTACTGGGGTGAGAGGTTTTCTCCCTGTAGTTTTGATTTGCATCTCTCTTATTGCCAGTGATTTTGAACATTTCTTCATGTGTCTGTTGACCATTCAAATATATTTAACTTTGAATGGTATTTCCATTTCTTTTACCCATTTTGTAATTGGGTTATCAGTCTTTTTTTCTTGTAGAGGCCCTATAGGATTCTGTAAACCCTTGATATGAGACCCTTGTCTGAAATGGTATTGCTAAGTATTTTTCCCATTCAGTAGAGTTGTTTTTTCCCCCACTCTGTTGGAAAATGTTTTTGACGTACACAGGGGTTTAATATGTAGAGGGTCCCATTATCAATTTTATTCTCTCCTTTTTGTGTATTTCTAGCTGTAGCTATCAAACGTTTTTACCATGGGTTAGGCCTTCTAAACTTGGTCCTATTTTGTTTCTTATGATCTTTATGGTCTTGGACTTTACCAGTTGGTTTCTGACCCACCTTGAGTTGATGTTTGTGTATGGTGAGAGGTGTGCATCCTGCATCAGCTTTCTGTAGGTTGTAGTCCAGTTTTGCTAGCACCATTTGTTGAAGAGGTTGTCCTTTCCCCATTTGATAGGTTTTGTTTCTGTGTCAAATATCAGTCAACCACAGATAGATGGATTAATTTCTGGGTTCTTGATTATCTTTGATTTTTTTTAACACTTTAAAGAGATCCCTTGCAGCATATTTGCTCAATGCATTGTGGTATTTAATTTCTTGGTTATTTCTTCAATGGGTGTTGATGGTATATCCAAGTAAAATTAAATCCCTTATAACTTCAATCTTTTCTGCATTTACCATGATCTTGCATACTGGTCTAGTTTTGAGATGCTTTTAAATGTTAAGATGTAATCCAAACTGAAGACTATAGTCTTTAATATGCATGAGCTTAAAAGTCTACTCCATTTTCAGTAAGCAAGGTTCTATAATCTGAATATTACAGATTGTTAATGGGTCTTCCTCCAATCCTGATACAGTGTTCTTCTTCACATATCTAGGTTCTGGATTATTTATCCAATCTGCAGACCAAATAAATACGATAAAGGGACAAAATGTTCACTATTCTTTATTTTAAGCCACACAAACCCTTGTTCTTTTCTTGGTCTATGTACAGGATTTGCATAAGCACAAGCAAGTGCTGTGGAGTTCACATTCTTTGAAATGTTACCCATGATTTTTTTTATGGCATGTTCAATTTTCAGAGTCTTTTGCATAGTCTTTGCATAGTCAATAAAAGAAGAAAAGACATTATTTTTATAACCAAGACAATGTTTTCTAACTATTGGTATTTCTTCTCCATTTGAAATTTTTATATTCCAGGCAAAAGTAATTATCACTGCAGTTTGATTGAATATTTGATTAATTTCAGACTGCAGAAGTTGGTAAAAATCTTTAATTTCTTTGTCTTTGGCTTTAGTGGTTGATGTGGAATTTGAATAACAGTCACATTAGCTGGTCTTCCTTGTGGTCATATAGGTCACTTACTATATTAGACTTCAGGGCAGATCTAGAAATGTTCTTTTTGATGATGATTAGTCATTCCTGACATAGTGGGCTGTGGTTGCCTAATTAACAATGGCCAACACCAGTTCATTTCAGCTCACTAATGCCTAGGATAGGGAGCTCTTATAGCCTAGTGGTAAGAAGCTGTGTTACAACCCCAAAGGCATATGGTTTGAATCCAACAGCAGCTCTGTAGGAGAAAGATGGGCAGTTTCCTCCTGTGTGATTAACTGCCTCTTAAAATGTACTGGAGGGTCAACTATGGGTCAGTTCCAACTTGGTGATACTCAACAAGAACAACAACAATGCCTATTATATAGATCTTTGGGTATTCTCTTTCATTTTTGGCAATTCCAATTTTCTTAGATTCATATTTTGTTGCTTCTAATTTTCAGTTACTAGTGGATGTATATAGTTATTTCTTCTCATTCTGAGTCATGCCACACCAGCAAATGAAGGCCCTGAACACTTTACTCCACCCATGTCATTACAATTGACTCCACATTGAAAGGGCATATCTTCTAGTCAAATTTTGAGTGCCTTCCAACATGAGGGGCTCATCCGGAATGGCCTCAGAAAATGCCTTTACTGCTATTCATAAGGTGTCCATGGACCTGTTTTAGAAGTTGGTTGTCAAGTCCTTCTTCCTTGACTGTCTTAGTGTAGAAGCTGCACTGAAACCTGTCCTTCATGAATGGCCCTGCTGGTTTTTGAAATACTGATGGCACAGCTTCCAGCATAGTTTCACAGCAAAACAAGAACTACTATAGTGTGGCAACCTGATAGACAAGGAGGAAGGTGGAAGTTGCTTTTACAATCTAACCCTCTGACCTTGAGATGTTGGAGGGTTAACTTCCCAGTTTACCTAAAGGGTTAGTGGAGAAGAATTTGAAGTGTGTACAGGAGCTTCCTACTTCTCCTGTGTGTGCTAGGGATTGCTCTATATTTGGATGATGACTCTCTTGTCTGAGGGTTAATCCTCTTTGTCCGAATCATCCAGCCAGGAGATTATCCTGCTTTAAACCCCAAGCCTCCCCGTCCCTGACAATGTGAGCAGTGTGTTACCAAGGCCCAGAGATTTGAGGGCCAGTATCTATTGACTTAACCCACAAGGGTCTTTTGTGTTCATTTATTCTCATTCCTTTATACTATAGGAAGGCCCTGGGTGGTGCAAATGGCTAACATTTTGTTGGTAATTGAAAGGTTAGAGGTTCAAGTACACGGGAGCACCTTGGAAGAAACACTATTAAAAAAAAATCAGCCACTGAAAACCCCAAGCCCACTTCTATTCTGTCACACTTAGAACCGACTGAAAAGCATTTGGTGCTGGAATGCCATGGAAACAGAGACTGCGGTCCTGAAAGGCAAGGGAATTCATTTCTTGTGGCAGATTTGTGACCAGAGCTGCTTGTTCCAATGTGGGGGTTCTCCCTCTGCTCTGTGCTGGTCTTAAAAGGATTCTGGAAAAGAGCTTAGCTTAAAGAGCAAATCAGTGGGCTAGGGGTGCGCTTGGGATGTGATGGCAGTTTCATACTGTATTCTGGGGAAGTTGCCAGTCTGTCTGTGGAAAGTTCATTTGTTCTCTTGTTTAATAGATGGAACATTTGGAACACCTCCAGACACCTGAATCCCTGCCACAATTTTCTCACCTTGTGTGTTTATTTCAAGATTTACATTCTGAGAAGAGAGGCTTCTCACTGGCTTAACTGAAGCCACTTGTCTGGACTGTAGGGCCACTTAACTATGAGTCTGGTGAACTTCATAAAGAGAGAGTAGGAGACTTCCTCAAAGGAAAACTGGAACATTGTGATCAAAATAAGGGAGCATAATGGCTGATCGGGTAAAGCCCAGAGATGTCCAGCACACTCTGAGCTGTCTTCTTTTATTGAAATAAAGACCATGGTGCTAATTTTGTAGCAAGTGTGAAAGACTCTGAAAAGCTATTATTTCTCCTTCTTCCCTTCGTTTCCTAAGGAATGAAAATTTTTGTAGTTGTCCCTGCTTTCCCTAACTTTGCATTTTGATAATTTAAGCATACAAAGTCCAGTGATGGCTATTTCCCCTTAAGTCTTTTTGGGTTTTGTTGTTGTTGTGTATCATAGAGACAGAAGTGACCCATAGCTGACTCTTCAGCAGGTTTTCAAAGACAGATAATTGCACAGAAAGAATTGCTCATTCTTCTCCCATGGAGCTGCTGCTGAATTTGAACCGTATTCCTTCAAAATTGCAGCACAGATTCTAAGTCTCCTTTATATCTCCTCATTCAACAAACATTTGCTGCTAGACAAACATTGGCAACTGCTAGACAAGTGGGAATAATGATAGACAAGGAAAAACCTGTCCTTGACTTCATGATTGCTGCTCATCCAAAAGGTTTTCAGAGGTAGTTAATTATATGAAAGAAGACTGCCCATTTTTCTTCCGTGGAGAAACTGGTGGATTTGAACCTTGGCAAAAAACAAGGCCCCAGGAGTTGATGGCATACCAACTGACATATTTCAACAAACAGATGATGCTCTGGACGTGCTCACTAAGTTGTGCCAAGAAATCTGGAGGACAGCCACCTGACCAACTGACTAGAAGAGATCTATCCATATTTGTTCCCATTCCAAAGAAAGGTAATCCAACGGAGTGTGAATATTATTGAACAATATCATTAATATCACATGCAAGCAAGATTCTGCTGAAAATTATCCAAAAACAACTGAAACAGCACATCAACAGAGAGAACTTTCAGAAGTGCAGGCTGGATTTAAAAGAGGCCATGGCACTAGGGATATTGTAGCTAATGTCAGAAGGATCTGGGCTGAAAGCAGAGAGTATCAAAGGAATGTCTATCTGTGTTTCATTGACAATAACAAAGGCATTTGACTGTGTGGATCACAACAGACTGTGGCTAACTCTGAGAAGAATGGGAATCCCAGAACATTTGATTGTACTTATGTGAAAATTATGCTTGGACCAGGAGGCAGTCATCAGAACAGAGCAAGGAAACACTGCATGGTTCAAAATTGGGAAGGCTGTATGCCAGGGATGTGTCCTATCTCCATACCTTTTCAGTCTATATGCAGAACAGATCATCCGGGAGGTTGGGCTTTAGGTTGGCATCAGGATTGGAGAAAGACTCATCAACAATCTGCATTATGCAGATAACACATGCAAACTCTGCTTGCTGAAACTGAGGAGGACCTGAATTGCTTGCTGCAGAAGAGGAAAGACTGCAGTCTTCAATATGGATTAAAGCTAAACATCAAGGCAACAAAGAGTTTCACTACTGGGTCTATTGGCAGCATCATGATGGACGGTGAAGAGACTGAGATGTTAACAGCTTTAGTTTGCTTGGCTCCACAATCAATATTCTTGGTACCACAAGCCAGGAAATTAAAGACAAGTTGCATTCAGAAAGTCTGCTGTCAGAGAGCTCTCCAAAGTACTGAACAGCACTGATGTCAGTCTGGAGACTAAAGTGCACCTAATCCAGGCAATGTTGTTGTTGTTGATATGTGATGACAAGTCACTTGCAAGTCATAGCGACCCTCTGTACAAGAGCCCTAAACCCTGCTCTATCCTGTACCAACCTCACTGTCCTGACACACCTACTCCCATTACTCCAATCATTGAATTGATCCATCTCATTGAGGGTCTTCCTCTCTTGCACTGTACCTCCACTCTCCCAAGGTCCCTCCTTGCAACAGGCCCAAAGTATGTCTAATAAAGCTTCAGAATCCTTACCTCCAAGGAACAACCCAGTTTCACCCTCTCCAGGACAAACCTGTTTGTTCTCCTAGCAAACCATGTTATATTCAACACTCTTCTCCAACACCACTGCTCGAAGGCATCAATTCCCTTTCTATCACTCCTAGTCACTGTCCAGCTCTTTGACACACAACACGCAATTGCAAAGACTGTGGCCCAGATTAGGCACACCTTAGTCTCAGCCTGATGTTGTTGTTCCTCAGTACTCTGGAGAGGTCACTGACAGCTGACTTTTCCAGTGCAATTAATCTCTTGATGTCCTGGCTGCTGGTACGAAGAGTGCTGACTGTTGAGCCAAGCAAACGAAAACATTACAATTATTTGTTGTCATCAGAGAGCTTGACAATGACTTGGAATGATCGAAGGAGAATTGATGCCTTTGAGCTGTGACACTGGAGAAGAGTATTGAATATACCATGTACTGCTAGAAGAACAAAGAGGTTTGTACTAGAGAGAGTGAAACCAGGCTTCTTCTTGGAGGTAAGGATTCTGAAGCCCCCTCTAACATACTTTGCACATTTTGCAAGCAGGGTCTAGTCCTTGGTGAAGGACGACAGGCTTGGGAGGGTGGAGTGACAGCACAAGGGAGGAAGACCCTTGATGAAATGGAATGATTCAGTCAGTGGAGTAATGGGGGTAGGT
>NW_006399791.1:15491061-15497457 GCF_000299155.1 Elephantulus edwardii
ATTTTTAGCTTGCCTGTGACTTTAAGACTTGTAAGCCAAGATTTTACTCATCAGGGCACACTAAGATTGGTTAAAGAAGGCATCCTTGAATCACCCTAATTAATTACTCTGCCAAAGAGTATGCGTTTGCACTCTCCTGGTGCATAGAATGTCTTACAAGTTGCATAAAATCCCATCCTGGGATCTAGCCGTCTGCTACCCTGTCCTCTCAAATTTAGGAGAGAGTGGGTGGGCTTCATTTATGCTGCTTTCCTTGCAGGCTGTGAATGGAAACTGGCACCCCAGGCGGCTTTGTTGTCGTGTGGTGATGTTTGAACACCGGACAACATATTGCTTTGCTATTATCAAGTTATTTGTATAATGCCAACAGCTGTCAATTGTGTAATAATTTTCAGGAGAAAGAGCTTGGTGATATGCGCCTACAGAGAATGAAAATAGGTGGAGAAAAAGGAATACCCTGCAATTCTGTGCAGAATGAACGCTGCACATCAGCTCCTCACAATCACACCCTTGTTCCTAGGTTGGAGTTCCCAGAGGGATGTTCTCTCCTCAGGGTTCAGGGAAGGGCCACGCATTCTGAGAGCAAAGGCTGCCTCCTCCTCTTCCCACTCACTGAAAGGTCCTCAGAATCTGTGCAGGCTCCTGCTGGTAGGGAGCGCCCTAGGTGGTTGCAGCATTGCGTTCAAGGTCAGCATGAGAACACAACTAGAGAAGAGTACAGGTCACACCTTCCTCTCCTCTTGTTCCTTGTCATGGTTTAGACTCTGGAATTAGATTTCCAAGTTGAAAGCTTGTCTTCTTCACTTAACTAAACCCATTGCCATCAGGTCAAGCAGGACACCTTGTGCCCTCCATGGAGATTCTGAGCCTGGAAGTCTTTAGGGAAGGGACTGTGCATTTTTCTCCCATGGAACACCCAGTGAGTTCGAGTAGACAACCTTTTGTGTTTTCAGCCAGACATGTAACACATTAGGCCATCAGTTTTCCCTCTTTCACTTGTTAATGCTTGAGTGCTCTGTGCCTCAGTTACCTTTTCTGGAAAACAAAAAATAATAAAAATATTGCTGCAGCTCATATAATTGTTAAGAAGTTTGAATTATGTGACATAGTACATTGCCTAGCACTATCTGGTCACATGTTGTGTCCTTTGGAGTTGAGTCCTGATCCTGGCAAGACTTGTACAACAGAACGGGATGCTGCCTCATCCTGTGCCAGTCCTGCAATCAGTTACGTTTTTGACTGTTGTGATCCACAGGGGTTTCAGAATTAGATTCTACACCTTTATTTCTAGTTCATCTTAGTTTGAAAGCTCTACTGAAACCTGCTTACAACACAGCAATACACAAGTGTGCAAAATGCTGTTGGGACCCAGGGCACCTTCTTGAATTTTCTTGGCAACTGAGGATCAGTATAAACCCCCAACCTGCATAGTCATTGATGGATCTCCTGAAAGAAGATCTGGGAAGGGGCCACCTATTCCATATGTGTTGGCTTGTGTGAGTTTGTAGATAAATTATGTGTCACATCTCTCTGGCAGTTAAAATCTATCAGCTTCTCTATGGGAGAGAGACGGCCAATCTCCCCCATTTAACTTGTGACCTCAGATATCCAAAGGAGGGCCAACTGTGAATCAGTTCTGATCTGATGGTAGCGAAGGAGAGTGATGTGTGTGTTTGTGTATCTCTAGTGACCTAGTAGTAAGGAGCTGCACTACCAATCGAAAGGTACATGGTTTGAATCCACCAGCTGCTCCACAGGGGGAAGATGGTCAATTTCCTGTACTATTTAAAGCTTCTGAAAACCTGCTGGAGGATCAGAATCAGCTATGAGTTGATTATGACTCAACGGTCTATCTATATCTCTCTCTCTATCTATTATCTATCTATCTATCTATCTATCTATCTATCTATCTATCTATCTATCTATCATCTCTATCTGTTGAAATAATAGAAAATAATACTCCAATTCCAATCTACCATAGCAACTTATCTATGTAACAGGGTACTGAATAGAACTTTTCTATTGACCCAAAGGACCCACAGATAACTTGTTTCCCCTAAAAGTTTTTGAATTAGCCTTGGTGCCTTTTACTCTTGACTCCTCAGAACTGTAAGTAACATCTTTGAATCCTGTAAGGGACCACTTGCTTGAGTTGAAAGCTTTTTTTCTCCCTGCAAGTCAAGTAAAAGGACACTAACTGACTTCTTGGTTGAGACTGGAGTTGCTTGTGAGGAGGAAGGCAGGGGCATGCTGTACCCTGGCTGGGTGCTTGCCGAGCCACAGATCAATGCCCTGCCGTTGTGTACCTTGGACTTGGGAGCATATGAGGACAGACATTGAGTGCTGCTCCTAGCCTGGAAATTTGGCAAGGATGAGGCTTAATTGAGTAGCTCAAAGAAACAGGAAAGATGGATGATGGTGCAGCTAATTGAGAAAGAGCGCAGTTTTCCTATTGGTTGGTTGAAGCCTTTGGAAGGCAGAGCAGAGGTCTCAAATGATCCTGAAGCTCCATAGGAATCAGCATGGTAACAATGGGAAAAACTGGAGCTACAGGGATGTCCAAGCTATAGGTGAGTTACAAGAGGGAAATTTAGCCTAAAGGTATGGCTGGGGATATGGGCAGTTGGTTAACTGGATTGAACAGTCTTTGAGAGGGAGGTCAGTACTGAAGGGGACCAAGGTAAACACCTAAACCAAGATAAACCTTGTCCCATGAAAACTGCCACAAGCCACTGACATCAGATGTTCCACTTCCAAAAATCCTGTTTACAGGAAGAATGGTTGTCGCCACTCTGCATCATGCATCATGCAAACCAGGAGCATGATGATTTTATTCCTAAAATCTCTGTACCCCTCAACTCTGATTCCTGCATACCAATCCCCAGCCCCAGAGGAGCCAGACATGGGAAAGTGGATGGAGCAGGCGATCAATACCAAAGTTTTCCTCCTCCGTGCCAAGTCACTGGAGCTAGAGTTCTAGTCAGTCTGGGACTGGAATGAGGTGATATGAGAGAGATTGGATTTAACTGGGCATGGTATTGAAGTGCTTAACTGAACTGGATTTACTTCAGTTATCAAAATCAAAACATTAAAGTTTATTGTATCAGTCCAAGAAGTTGTTAAGAAAAACGAGGGGAATTTGAGAGGGTGCTGGTGGAGAAAAGAAAGCTGTATTGTTTTCATACTCCTTTAGGGGAGAATATTAGATAAACTGTCTACAGCAACCATTATCATCATAATTATTGTTATTAAGCATTGCTCTCACTTCTGCATGAATGAATGTTTTTCTATTTCCTTTCTCCATTTTTACTTCTGTTCATAGCTCCTTCTCTACTCCTTTCAGTTCCGTTTGAAGCCTCAACCATCTTTTCCACACTGGCTGCTGGGTTCTTCCCTCCAGAGGTCGTGTCTGGGTGGTAAGTCACATACCCTGGCTGATCCGTGACAGCTCCTGGTTGTGACCACTAATCCTCCGTCAGGATTGAAGCACAGGAAATCCTCTGCAGGCCACTGAGCAATTTACTTTACTTAAAAAGTGATTATTTCATTTTGTTTTCCACGAAGATTTACACAGCAGTTTAAGTCCCCATTCTATAATTTCTACCCAGATCATTTGGTAACATAGATTACATTCTTCACAATCTGTAGATTGAAAAGCATTCTCATTATTTCTATTCTGGTTGTTCCATTACAGTTAGTCTAGTTTCTCTGTCTGCTTCCATTTTCATCTCTGTGTTGAAGTACAGGAGTAACTTGTTCTTTTGTGTTTCGCTTTACTGTGCTTCCCAGATGAGGTGCTGTTGACAGGATGAAGGGTTGTGACAACGCTGCATCAAGCATATCGGTGGTTGTTTTCCAACAGCATGTGTTCACTTGATGTCTCTGTGTCACATTATGGCAATGTTCCCAACAGTTCAAAGTTTTTGATCGTGCTATTTCACACTTAGTACAGTGTAGTGTAACCTTAATTTTTCTCATTATCAAGAAACTAAAAAGAATTCCTTTGCTATGATAATTGCTTTATTGTGGGGGTCTGAGACCATACTCGCCTTATCTCCACGGTAAGTCTATAGTTGTTCACCTTCTGATCTCACATTGGTGTTTATTTATTTATTTTTTTAAAATCAGTTGCTTCACTTTCTTAGAATAAGAAGGAGTTCAAAGACATGAATAAAATGCTGGCAAGACGCATGCCTTCACAGGGAGCAGAATTGGCACTACTGGGGAGCACACTGTTCCCAGTGGCAAGAGCTTGCTTTGAAAAAATAATAAATCGTCTCCTAATTTGGCAAGCCTTTAGCTTTCAGGGAGAGGTTACACAGCAGAAGTGGATGAGGAAAAGAAAGTAAGACATGCCTAAGATTCTCTTTTATTTGAGATGCAAAGTTATAGTGAGCAATTGACTTACTTTTGTGCTTATGTTTGGGCCACTTGGTGACCTGGCTGTCCATAAGAAGTGACCAACCCACCCCTGACTCAGCAAGCTTTGGCGTCTCTGTTGCAAACAAATATAACAACACAGTGTGGCTTGTTCAAGCTTTGTTTTTGTGAGAGAGTTTGAAATCACTCAACTCTGTTGTCGATGTTTGTTTATGTGCTGTCAAGTCATTTGGGATTCAACAACTATGAACCTCACTCTATTTTGAGCCAGTTTCATTGTCTCCAACACACCTATCCCCATTATGCTAGTCACTGAGTCAATCCATCTCAGTCAGGCTCTTCTTCTCTTGTGCTGTCCCTCTACCCTTCCAAGCATGATGTCCTTCTCCAAGGACTGGTCCCTCCTGGCAACATGCCCAAAATATGTCAGATGAAGCTTTTAAAATCCTTGTCTCCAAGGAGCAGCCTGGTTTTACCCTCTCCAGGATAGACCTTTTTGTTCTCCTAGCAGTCCACGCTGTGTTCAATACTCTTCTCCAGCACCATAACTCAAAGGCATCAATTCTTAGTCAATTCATTCTGAGTCATTGTCCAGCTTTTTGATGCATAGCAAGTAATTATGAAGATCATGGCCTGGATCTGGTGCACCTTAATCTCGACATTAAAATTGTTGGTCTTTAGCACTCTGGAGAGGTCCCTGACAGCAGATTTTTTTCCAATGCAACTAGTCTTTTGATTTCCTGACTGCTGGTACCAAGAGTGTAGATTGTGGAGCCAAGCAAGCTGAAGCTGTTAATAATCTTAATTTCTTCTCCATATATCATGATGCTACCAGTGGTCCAGTGGTGAGAATCTTTGATTTCTTGATGTTGAGCTTCAATCCATATTGAAGGCTGCAGTTTTTCACCTTCTACAGCATATGCCTAAGGTCTTCCTCAGTTTCAGCAAGCAAAGTTGTATCATCTGTATAATGCAGGTTGTTGATCAGTCCTCCACTCCTGATGCCACATTCTTCCTCATAAAGTTCAGCCTCTCAGATGATATGTTCTGCATAAAGATTGAAAAGGAATGGAGATGGATGCATCCCTGACTTTGAACCATGCAGTGTTTCCATTGGCTATACAGTCCCTATTGCCACGGCCTCTTCTAAACCCAGCCTGCAGATCTGGCATTTCTCTGTTGATATGCTATTCTTGTAGTTTTTAGATAATTTCTAGTAGGATCTTGCTTGCATGCAATATTAATGACATTGTTTGATAATTTCTACATTCTGTCAGATCACCTTTTTTTTGGAAGGGGAACGATAAAATGGATCTCTTCCATTAATTGGCCAGGTAGTTTTCCTCCAGATTTCTTGGCACAATCTGGTGAGCGTGTTGAAGGCAGAATCTATTTGTTGAAATGTATCAATTGATATGCTGTCAATTCATGAGGCCGTTTGGGTTTGTGTCCCCCCCCCATTCCTTCAGAGCTGCTTGAACTTCCTCCTTCTCCACCATAGGCTCTTGATCATGAAATTCTTCTATGTAAGCCAATTCTTTTTGGTACGGTGACTATAATTCTTCTATCTTCTTTTAATGATTTTTCATTCATTCAACATTCTGCCCCCAGCATTCTTAAGTATTGCAACTCAAAGCTTGAATTTGTTCTTCAGTTTCTTCAGCTTAAGAAATGCTGAGCGAGTTTTTCCCCTTCTGATTTTCCAACTCCAGCTCTTTACATATTTCTTTATAGTACTTTTTGCTTTGTTTCCCTGTGCTGCCTTTAAAAATCTTCTGCTCAACTCCTTAACTTCTTTTAAAATTATTATTAAATTTTATTAGTTTTAATGAACATTTACAGAGATTTTGGGTTTTCATTCATTCATTTTTGCACTGTTTTCTCTACCCTCCTTCCCAGTTCGTTCTTCTTCCCCCCTCCTCCAGAATGACTGTTTTAATTGTCCAATTGCCACAGTGCTTGTCAAAGCCAGTTCTGATTAATCTCCTTTGTCAGTGTGTCCTTTGCCATTCCCTA
>NW_006399791.1:15497557-15503328 GCF_000299155.1 Elephantulus edwardii
ATTTTAATGAAAGTTTACAGAAAACTTGGATTTTCATTTATTCATGGTTGCACATTTTCCTTCCTATCCCTCCAGTATATTTTAAAAAAAAGAAAAAAATCATTGTATAATTTCCTCCCTTCCCCCCACCTCCCCCAGTTCACTTTGTCATGCACCTCTTATTCTGGGCTGTTAACATACAAATAATGCCTAATCATATATTCTTTTTAAACAGTTCTTTTTGTCATCTGTTCCAATACAGTGTTCCCTCTTGATTTCTTCGGTTTGCTTTGACTTCTCAGCACTTTAGTGTGACATTCAGAGTCTCTTCTGACATCTATCCTTGTCTTTTCTTCTTCCTCTGTCTTTGTAATGACCTTTTTTATTCTTCATGCATGATATTCTTTATGTCCTCCCACAGCTCAGTTGGTCCTCCCTCATTAGTAGTCAAGACATATCTATTAACTAAAAGGTTGGCAGTTCAAATCCACCAGCTCCTCTAAAGGGAAAAGAGAAATTGTTCCTTCCTGTAAAGATTTAAATAAAGCTTTAGAAACCCAATGGAGGATCACCAGAGTTGGAAGTGAGTCTAGGGCGATGGGTTATAGGTAGTTATTGAATAGTCAGCTTTGTCTTCCCTTTATGTGGTCCCCTTATACTAACATTGGTGCCTTCACTCCTACACCCCATGAGATAACAGGTAAAGCCTATTTATCATTAAACAAAAGTCAAATACTGTTTTGTTTTTTTTTAGAAAAATACTATTTAAATGTGATCAGTTGGCCTAATGGGCAGAAAGTGATGCTACCAAGCCAAAGGTGGGTGACTTTTAATCCGCGGCCCTCAGGTCTTCTGTTTTTCATTGTTTTTGTTCAAACAGTCTTCTAGGTTGTATAACCCTGGTATGTCCACTTGCTATACAGTGGTAACTTGTTGTCGCTGTGAAACTGAACACTGTGACACTGATGTGGTGTCAAATGTGATAATGGTTACCCATGGTGGACAGTGTTTGGTGGAGCTTCCCGGTTAAAACAAGCTTGGAAGCAGGAGTGGCATCCACTTTTGAAATAACTTGCTTCCAGAAACCCTATGAACTTGGAGAAAGGACGAAAGTCACACAAGTGTTGAGGACTTTTGTTCATAGGGTCGCCATGAGTCACCTACGACTCGACAACAACAACAAGAACTATTTAAATGTATTTTGGGTGAAGTATGATAGTTGTTTATGCTGTTATTCTACAGTTTCACCCTAGTGATGCTGGTTGCGTCTCATAATGCACAGACCTTCTCAATATTTTTGCTCTGATAATTCCATCTTCATTGACCTAGACTCCTACCTCCGGACATCCTCATCTTTATTTTGATAGAATTGTTGACTGTTGGGTCTCATATAGGTGATAGTTTAAAAAAGCACAGAATTTAGGAACGATAGTTACTATTTTCCGAGTCTTTTTGTTATTTAGCTACACTGTGACCTGAGAGTTAGTTTTGAACCCAAACTAACGCAACAGTCTTGTGTATACTTCAGGTTTCAGCTAGTCTAACAAGTCTGTTTTTAAAAGGAATCTGAAATATTGTCTGTTAACTAGATGAGAAAATGGTATTTTTCTTTTTGTTTGATTCCAAGTGAGATTGAGCATTCTTGTTTATTCACCAACCATATCCCCTCTACTCAGCACTTTCTTCGCATGCCCTACGCACATTTTAAAATTGGGTCTTAGTGTTTCTCATTTTCATCGGTAAGAGTTCTGAGAAGGTTAAAGATATTATATCCGTTGTTGTTATTAAGTGCCATTGAGTCAATTACAACTCTTAGTGACCCTGTGCACAGCACATTGAAATATTTCCATGTCCTGTGCCATTCTCTTAATCTCTGCCGTGTCAAGCTAAGTTTTTCAATCATTGCATCAATCCATTTAAAATGGCACTCATAATTATTGCAGCATTTTGTAATCTGTTATTTGCCTTTAATTTTCTATGTGCTGTAGATAGTATTTTTGCCACATAGTACTCCAGCTTTTATATATTCAAATAGCCTGTGCTGTTCATTGAAATAACTTCCTTTTTACATTTAGAAAGTCTTTGATTACTACAAAAGCAGGAAGTTCTCACCCTTAAGTTTTGACTATTTTTATTATTTTAATTTTATACATAGTATACTTATATATTAATAATATTAAATATAATTGTTTATATTAAATTATACATTAATTATTTGGATTGCAGTATATATTCCAAAGAATATGAATTTTATTCATAGTCTAGTTATATATTAATTATATTAAATGTAATTATATTTATATTAAATTATACAGGATAGAGCGGGGTTTAGGGCTGTTGTACATAGGGTTGCTATGAGTTGCAAATGACTCGACGGCACATAACAACAACAACAACAAATTATACGTTAATTATTTAGAATGTATTAAGAGCTATGATATGAGGTATTTTAGTGTATTTTAGGTAGTGTTTGCCAATTCCATCCATACCTGTTAACAAACCATTTCTCCATTTGGCAAGCCACCTGTATGATTTTGTTTCATTTAGTCTGTAAGCTCCCTGTGTCACAATTATTATTTCAGCTTTATGTCATATTTTCCATATCTAGCAGTACAAGTCTCTAGTCTTCTTGACTTTGATTTGAAAATATTTCTCATCTCTTCTCATTTACTATTCCAAATGAATTGCTGAATCAAGTTTTCCATGTTTTTTAAAAAAATTGAATAATAATTACGGCTTAACTATATTACTGATTAATTTGGTAAGAAGTGGCATTATATGAACTTTGTATGTAAACCAGTATAAAAGAAAATTTAAAAATGTAGCATTATAGAAAATGGTTATTGTTATTGTTGATTGCCTTTGAGTTGAGCGTGACTCGTAGTGACCCTATGAACAAAAGACCTGAAGTATTTGTATAAATATCAACATTTATCAAAGTTCATAGAGTTTCCAGAGGCATGTTGTTTAGGCAGTGGATGCCATTCCTGCCACATTTTTTTATTTGTCCCATGTTTATTTTCTGATCTTTGTGAAGCTCAAATATTTTAAAATAATTATAGTAACAATAATATAAATGGAGCCTTATTGAGAATTATTATGTTTGGACATTGGTCATCAAATCCCCATTCTTACTCAGTCCTTCCAGTGTATCCAAGAAGACTCAAATAGTTAGTGGCAGGCTGGGCCACCCACTCAAGATTTCTGACTCTGAAGTCATGGCTGTTAACCTCATTCTATGTTGTCTCCCCTAAGGCCCCTAAAAATTGTCTGTATAGTTAAAGGTTTTAGGGAACCAGTCTAATTTTGTTATTATTTTCTCTTTGAAATAAAAAATTAAATGTCAAAGTATGGCTAGCATTGCTTGAAATTTAGGGCACACTGCTGATTGGAGGTTTCAACGAGCCAGATTTGACTTGGTGGCAACAGGTATTGATAGGAAGAGTCAAGGTTTTCTTCACCTCAGGCAAGTTTTATTTTATTTTATTAATTTTAATGAACATTTAGAGATTTTGGATTTTCATTCATTCATTGTTGTACTTTTTTCTTTTCCCCCCAACCCTCACCCCCAGTTTGCTCCTCTCTTTGAAAAGCAAAAGATAAACTTCTTTGTTTGTATATAATCCCCCAGGCCCCTGCCCCAAATGCACTCCACTATGCAACTTTAATTCTGGACTCCTGTGATAATCATAATATGCTATCACTTTTAAACTGTTCTCTCCCTCATCTGTTTCCATTCAGCATACATAATCTATCCAGTTTTTCTCAGTCTTACACCAACCCTGATGTCAGTCACTTTCTACACAGTGGCGCCATGCAGTATTTGTCCTTTTGTGACTGAGATATTTTACTCAGCATAATGTCCTCCAGGGTCACCCATTTTGAATTATATTGCATGAGTTCCTTGTTTTTCAATGCAGCATAGTATTCCATTGTGTGAATATACTACAGCTTCTCTATCCATTCGTTTTTTGATGGACACTTAGGTTGTTTCCAACTTCTAGCTATTGTGAACAAAGCTGCGATGAACATGGGTGTGCATATATCTGCTTGGATGTCAGATCTCTTTAGGGTATATTCCCAGTGGTGGAATTGCTGGGTCAAATGGTATCTCTATTTGCAACTTTTTGAGAAAGCACCACACCACTTTCCACAATGGTTGCACCATTTTACACTCCCACCAACAGTGAATAAGGGTTCCAGTTTCTCCACAACCTCACCAGCATTTATTGCTTGTTGTTCTGTTAAATCTTGCTAGTCTTACTGGGGTGAGATGATATCTCATAGTTGTTTTGATTTGCATCTCTTTTGGAGCTAGGGATTTTGAACATTTCTTCATGTGCTTGTTGGCCATCATCTTTGGTGAAGTGTCTGTTCATATCCTTTGCCCAATTTTCAATTGGATTATTTACCTTTATCTTGCTTCTCAAGTATTTTATAAATTCTAGATATAAGTCTCTTATCTGACATGTCATTACCAAATACTTTTTCCCAGTCTGTGGCTTCACTTTTTACCCTGTTGGTGAAGTTTTTGGATGTGCATAGGGATTTGATTCTTAGAAGGTCCCATTCGTCTATTTTATCTTCTCCTGCTTGTAGATTTTTCAGAATACTTTGAAGACTGTTTATGTTATGGATTAGGACTACTAGGATTCGTCCAAGTTTTTCTTTAATGAAGCTTATAGTCCTTGGTTTTAGTCCTAGGTCCATGATCCACCTTGAGTTGGTTTTTGTATATGGAGTGAGGTGTGGATCTTGCTAGAGTCTTCTGCAGATATTTTTCCAATTTTTCAGGCAAGTTTTTATCAAATGTAATGATTCTCAATCCTGGCTGAATATCCGAATCAGTTGAGGAGTTTATGAAGAACACCACCACCACAATTTATTTTCTTAATGCTTCTGAAAAAGTACAGATAAGGCCAAGAAATTGAATATATTTCAAACAAGCTGCTTACTCCTTACAAAATGATCCTAATAATTCTCCTCAAGGTGCGGCGTAATGGCACTTTGAAAAAAGCTTTTTTAAAGTTTTAAAATGTTCTGTTTCTATGTTTTTAATTTTTCTTTGCTCTCCTTCAATATCAGTGAGTAGACCATCTTTTCTTTTCTATGCCAGTCACAGTTTGTCGAAATGTGATATTTTTTTTAACATTGTGTTCCCAACTGTAGATTCAACTGGATGTGCAATAGTTGGAGGAAGAGAAAGAGGTTGTTGTTGTTATGTGCCGTCAAGTCGCTTGCGACTTGTAGCGGCCCTATGTACAACAGCCCTAAACTCTGCTCTGTCCTGTGCCAATTGCACCGTCTCCAACACACCCATCCCAATTACCCCAACCACTGAATCAATCAATCTACCTCTTAGGGGACCTTCCCCTTCTGCACTGTCCCTCCACCCTACCAAGCATGATGTCCCTCTCCAAGGACCTGTCCCTCCTTGCAACATGTCCAAAGTATGTCAGACAGAGCCTTAGAATCTTGCCTCCAAGGATCAGCCTGGTTTGACGCTTTCCAGGATTAATCTGTTTGTTTTCCTAGTAGTCCATGGTACCCTCAATACTCTTCTCCAGCACCACAGCTCAGAGGCATCAATTCTTCTATCCTCTTTAGTCATTATCCAATTCTCTGATGCATAACAAGTGATAGCAAAGACCATGGCCTGTATCAGGTGCACCTTAGTCTCCAAAGAGACACTATTGCTCTTCAGTACTTTGGAGAGGTCCCTAACAGCAGACTTTCCCATGGCAATATGTCTTATAATTTCCTGGCTGCTGGTGCCGAGAGTGTTGATTGTG
>NW_006399791.1:15506573-15507367 GCF_000299155.1 Elephantulus edwardii
AGTGAAAGATATATCCCTTATTGTGGAGTTAACCATTTGTATCAGTGTTGTCCCTGCTCTTGGCACACGTGTCTTTACCCACTTATTTCCCTGCTTCACCATTCACCAGGATACCCATCCACTTCTACCCACTCCCTTCAACATCCATCTCCCAAAGCAACCAGAGCATGAACTGTCTTCAATCACATGGGTCCTCACTGGAGTCAGGGAAAGCATTTCTCTCTCCCACTCTTTCTCTTCACACTCACGTCAAGAAAGAACCCACTTGCAGGAAGTGTATTTTAAAAACTAATACCCGTCCATTGACTTCAGGAGTCAGACTCCCAAGCCTTTTTCCAACTTGTGCTCAGTAATCTTCCATTTTCTGAGCTTCCACTGTATCAGGGCCTAAGAACATGTCTTTGCATCAAGACTTGTCTCAATTAGGCCAGTGTTGTGAATGGAGATGGATGGCGTAGAGCCTGCTTCTGACTAGGTGTTTAAGAGGACAAATATGTCCTCTTTCACCTCTGTCAGAGCTTAAGTTATGAGGCTCTCACATATGGTCTAAGACACCTTGTTGAGGACACAGTTAGGGAAGTCGAAGTGCCTAAATTAATCTCCCAGCTTGCTTCTGGTACATTGGCTTAGCCCTCCCCTCTGCCTCATGACCTATTTGAACATGAGATCCTGTCTTTTGTTCTTGGTCAGCACATTTACTGGCACCCATGAGTCCTGTTTTCTTTTCTGTACTCTTTTGCTGCTACTGTCTGCTATTTTTTTAAATTATTACTAAATTTTATTAGTATAATGAA
>NW_006399791.1:15508102-15541479 GCF_000299155.1 Elephantulus edwardii
AAGTGTCCTCCTTTGTTTCCACCTGGGAGCTGGGGCCTGTCAGTCCTGTCTGCCACGAGGACCTGATGTGAGCCACTTTGGCCAAGTGTCCTTCAGAGCCACACTTAAAGCAAGTGAGTGGGAGCTTCCTCTCTACTCCCTTGCCTATCTGTGGCTCTTGTCTGTGTCACTGTCTACTGAAGTGGCCCAGCTTTCCACAGTGGATGTCTGCTATTTTTTGTGTTGAGGTGTTAAACAAGATATCAGCAATTTAAATCTACCAGTTACTTCTTTGGAGAAAAATGGGCCATCTCCTCCCATGAAGATTTGCAGCCCTGAAAACCCAGTGGAGTGTCACTTTGAGTTGGGCACAACTTGGTGGCAAAGTTTTTCTAAGAAGAAATTTAACAAAACAGGAAATTCACTTTATGATATTTTATGTCCCCGAGTTAGTCATCTTTCCCAACCTTTTTTTCTGCAAGTAGTCCTGCACTTTCAAAGACACCTATTTCAGAAAGCTGGACTATGACTAGGGATGATAGAAGGAGACTTGATACTTTTGAGTAGTGGTGCTGGAGAAGAGTGTTGAATATACCATGGAGTGCTAGGAGAATGAACATGTCTGTCCTGAAGAGGGTGAAACCAGGCTGCTTCTTGGAGGCAAGGATTCTGAAGCTCTGTCTGACATATTTTGGGCATGTTGCAAGAAGGGACTAGTCCTTGGAGAGGGATGTCATGTTTGGGAGGGTGGAGGACAGTGCAAGAGAGGAAGATGTTTGATGAGGTGGATTGATTCAGTGACTGGGGTAAAGGGGCTAGGTATGTCAGAGAGGTTGATTCAGGATAGAGCAGGGTTCAGAGGTGTTGTACATAGGGTTGCTATGGGTCACAAGTGACTTGACAGCACATCATAACAACAACAACAACAACAACAACAACAACGTGATTTAAATAAAAGGCTGAGGAAATGTGCAGTTAGGCAATAAAACCATAGTGTCCACATTCTTTTACTCAGTCGGGGTCTGTCCAGTTTGTTCAGTGGAGTAGGCACTCATGAGTGACCTGTAGGTTCATTGTGCAGTTTGTGGAATGCAGATAGGGGTGATCTTTGTGGTTGCTCAATGCATTTCTTTCCCTAGCATGTTCTAAAGAGAAGACTTCATTTATTTATTTTTTTAAAACTCATGGGTGCAAGTAGCTAGACAGCTGCTGTTGTGGTGACTAAAATTCACAGTGACCCATGTGCAAAATGAAATGCTGCCTAACCCTGTGTCATCCCTATGTTCTCTGGCAAGTTTGAGTCAACTGTTGTATCCACTGAGCCAGTCAATGGCACTCAGGGACTCGTTTGCCTTTTTGTTCTACATCACAAAACACAAAGTGATTAGTACTGCCCGATGATGTGTCCATAGTGAGCTACACAATCTTTTGTTGTGATTCACAGAGTTTTGTTTCTTTTTTTAAACATCATATTTATTTTATTACTGTTTTTGAGAACACATACACTGATTCAACAAGTTACTGCAAGTACCTACTATTTAATAACATTGATTATATTCTTTCACTGGTGCCATCATCTGTACCCTCTTTTCCTGAGTTGTTTCTTTTCTAGTAACATAAATTCACTGACCTCTAAGGTTCTTACCTCATCTTTTGAGCTGCTGTTGTCAATATGATCTCATGTAAATAGTTCTTTTTAAAAAAAAATTTTTTTTACTAGTTTATTTACAAAATTAAAATGTTATTTTCAGGAACAAATTCTTTCAATTTCCCTCATCCTCCCACCCAACAAATTGTACAACCCCATAATTAATTCCCTCTTTCTCCTGCACATCCTTATCCCTCTGTTTCTAAACTCTCCCACCCCTCTTGGATTCTTATACTCATAATGGTTTTATGTAATACTTATCCTTGAGAGACTGAGTTAGCTCACTTAGCATAATGTGCTCCAGTCCCTCCCCAGATAGGTAATAATTTACAATATCATTGCTCCTGCGAGCTGCATAGTATTCCATTGTGTGAATGTACCATAATTTCTCAATCCATTCATTTGTGGTTGGACATTTGAACTGTTTCCATGTTCTTGCAATGGTGAATAATGCTGCTATGAACACTGGTGTACAAATCTCCGTTTGTGCTTCAGTTCTCATTTTCTCAGGGTATCGTCCAAAACAGTGGAATAGCTGGGTCATATGGAATTTCTATGTTCAGCTTTTTGAGGAAGCACCAAACAGCTTTCCAGAATGGTTGTACCATTTTACAATCCCACCAACAATATATGAGAATTCCTTTCTCACCACATCCTCTCCAGCACTTACTACTTGCTGCCCTGTTAAACTTTGCTACTGTTACTGGAGTGGAATGGTACATCATTGTGGTTTTGATTACATCTTTCTTATTGCCAATGATTTTGAGCATTTCTTCATGTGTCTGCTTTTGCCATTCCAATATCTTCTTCTGTTTCATGTTTTTTGCCTATTTTGTAATGGGGCTATCAGTTTTTTTCTTGTGGAGGCCTAGGAGTATTCGGTAAACTTTTGTTATAAGACTCTTGTCTGAGATGGTGTTACCAAATGTTTGTTCCAGTCTGTAGGTTTTCTTTTCACCCTGTTGGAAAAAAGTTTTTGATGCATACATGGATTTAATCTTTATAAGGTCCCTTGCGTCAATTTTATCCTCTTCAGATTGTGCATTTCCGGCTGTATTTGGCATTCTCTTTATATCTTGGACTAGCACGTCGAAGCTTAATCCTAGTTTGTCTCTTATGAACGGTATGGTTTTTGCACTTTACTCCCAGGTCTCTGATCCACCTTCAGTTGATTTTTGTGTATGGTGTGAGATGTGTATCCTGTTTCAGCTTTCTGCAGGTGAAACTCCAGTTTTGCCAGCACCATTTGTTGAAGAGGTTATCATTTCCTGTTTGATAGCTTTGATTTCCTTGTCCGATATCAGTTGACCATAGATAGCTGGGTCTATTTCTGGGTTCTCACTTCTGTTCCATTGATCTATGTGCCTGTCATTGTACCAGTACCATGCTGTTTTGGTTACTACTACTGTGTAGTAGGTTTTGAGGTCAGGGAGTACTATGACTCCAGCCTAATTTTTGTTTCTTAGAAGGGTTTTGCTTATTAGAAACCTCTTGCCTTTCCAAATAAATATGATAATTTCCCTTTCAATTTCCTTGAAAAATGAATTTGGTATCTGAATTGATATTGCATTGAACATGTAGATTACTTTTGGTAGGATTGTCATTTTCACAATATTGAGTCTTCGTATCCATGAACAGGACACATTTTTCCATTTCTTTAGGACTTTTATGTGTCTTTAAAGAAATGATAATGAAAATACTAGTTACCAAAACCTCTGGGACACAGCTAACGCAGGTTCATAACAATAGGCACACACATAAAAAAGGAAGAAAGAAGAATCAGTGATCTAAATTGAAACCTTCAGCAAATCGAAAAAGATCAACAATCTAATCTTACATAAAACCTCTAGAAGAAACGAAATTATAAGGACAAGAACTGAAATTAGTGAGATAGAAAACAGAAAAACAGTTGAAACCATCAATAAAAAACCAGGAGCTGGTTTTTCGATAGGGTCATTAACATTGACAAACCACTGGCAAATTTAACAAAAGAAAAAAAAAACCACAAATAACTTGATTAAGAAATGACAGAGGTGACATCACAACAGAACCAGAGGAAGTTAAATTGATAATATCAAAATACTATGGAAAAACTATACTCTGATAAATTTGAAAACCTAGAGGAAATGGACAAATTCCTTGAAACACATCCCCTGCCCAGACTGACAAGGATAGATTTAGAACACTTGAATAGACCCATCAAAAGAGAAGAAATTGAAAAGGTCATAAAAAGACTTTCCCAAAAGAAAAGTCCTAGAACAGATGGCTTCACTGCTAAATTCTACCAAACATTTAGAGAAGATTTAGCATCCGTTCTACTTACATTATTTAAAAAAATTGAAAAAGACAGAGTCATTTTATGAAGCAAGCATAACCCTAATACCAAAACCAGGCAGAGATATTACCAAGAAAGAAAACAACAGACCAAGATGTCTCATTAATATAGATGCAAAAATCCTTAACAAAATCCTAGCCTATAGAATCCAAAAGCACATAAAAAAATTCACCATGACTAAGTGGGATTCATAATAGGTATGCAGGGATGGTTCAACATATGAAAAACAATCAATGTAATTTGCTCTATTAACAAAGTAAATAACAAGAACCATATGACCTTAGCAATTGATGCAGAAAAGGCATTTGACAAATCCAACACTACTTCCTGATAAAGACACTCAACAAAATTAGAATAGAAGGGAATTTCCTCAACATGTTGTTTTTGTTGTTGTTGTTATGTGCTATTGAGTTACCAGTGACTCACGAAGAGCCAACATCATTCTCAATGTAGAGAGACTAAAAACATTTTCCTTGCATACAGGGACCAGACAAGGATGCCCACTGTCACCATTTCTTTTCAATATTGTATTGAAAGTGCTTGCCAGGGCAATATGACAATAGAAGGAAGTAAAAGTCCAGATTGGCAAAGAGATAATGAAACTGTCTCTAAAAGCAGATGATATGATATGATATGGTAGTGTACACAGATAACTCCAAAGACTCAACTAAAAACCTGTTGAGTCAATAGGCTAATTTAATAGAGTGGCAAGATATAAATGTCCCAAAATCAATAGGATTCCTCTACAGTAACAAAGAGAACTCAGAGAAGGAAGTCAAGAAAACAATACCATTTATAATAGCCAACTACAAACTGAGATATTTGGGAGTGAACCTAACTAGAGTTACAAAAGACCTATGCAAAGAAAGCTACAGAGCATTTCTGAACGTAGATAGTTCTTAAAAGGGAATAATGCTCAAAATGGACTGGTTTTTTTTTTAATTGTTTAAGCTAAAACATTGTTTGGTTTTTAAGGGAATATTTTTGTTTTAGTGACAAAGATTATCTCAGGGCAATGGTTTCAGGAGTTCAACCAACTTTCGTGGTTCCAGGAGGTCTAGAGTTCATCATAATTGATGTTCTGTTCTATAATTTCTACCCTTTTGATTAGGATTATTCTATAAAGTCTTTGATCAAAATGTTCACTATTGCTAACTGGGTACTATCCATCTCTTCTGATCTCATGGCAATTGATAGAGTTCTTTATGGAGCAATTAGCCGCATATTTTATGTCTTCATCTTTTCCTCACAGTCTTTCATCATCTGTTTTTCAGGGTAAATAGAAACCAGTTATTCTGTTCCTTGGATTACTGCTTACAAACTTTTAAGACAGAAGCACTAAGCATATAATTACTCCACTTAACTGGATTCTTCCATGAAATGACAGCTCTAAATATCCAAATCAAGAAACCAAATCCTGTGAAGATTTTTTTCTTTTAAAGAATCAACATCAGCAAGTACTCTTTTTTATTTTAAAATTTTTTAAAAATTTTATTATTTTTGTGTGTGTACTGTCAAATCAGCTCTGACTGGTACAGGAGGAGATTGTTCCTCCTTCTCCAGCAAAGCATCTGGTGTATTCGAACCGTGCACCTCTTGGATTGCAGTGCAGCTTCTTGCCACTAGGCCACCAGAGCTCACTAGCAAGTACTTTTTTTTTTATTATTTTTGTGTGTGTGTACCGTCAAATCAGATCTGACTGGTACAAGAGGAGATTGCCCCTCCTTCCCCGGCAGAGCATCTGCTGGATTCGAACCGTGCACCTCTGGAATTGTAGTTGCAGCTTCTTGCCACTAGGCCACCAGAGCTCTGCAAGTACTTTTAAAATTATTACAAATGTATCTATCACAAAACTTTGGCCAGTTCAGCAATAGTGATAACCATTGACAATAGTTAATCGGTTATGGAACTTAATCAGTACTTCCATCATTACTGTTCTTTTCACTCTTCCCTTATACTCCTGGAACTAATAAACTTTGCTCTTTATGCATTTGTCTTTTATAATTGTATGATTAATTTCACCATGTATTTAATATTGTCAACTTCATCCATATGGTAGCATGTTTCAAGATTTCATTTCTCCTGTTGGCTGAGTAGTGTGCAATTGTATATATGTACCATATTTCATTTATCCATTTACCTGCTCATAGGATTTTAGGTTGCATCTCCTCTTGGGCCATCATGAATAGTGCTGCTTTGAACTTTGGTGTAAAAGTCTTTTAGTTTCTTCTTATGTGTTTTGAAAATTATAGGTAGGACTAGAATTAGTCTTTTTTTTTTTATTTTGTTATTTTTTTGTGTGAGTGTACCGTCAAATCAGATCTGACTGGTACAGGAGGAGATTGTCCCTCCTTCCCCGGCAGAACAGCTGGTGGATTTGAACCATGCACCTCTGGGATTGTAGTTGCAGCTCCTTACCACTAGGCCACCAGAGCTCCCCTAGAATTAGTTTTTTTGAGGAAGTACTACACTGTTTTCTGCAATGACTATGTCATTTTGCATTCCCATCAGCAATGTATAAGGATTTCAGTTTCCCTATGTCCTCTCCAACATTCGTTGTGTTTTTTAAAAGAAATTTTTATTTCATATTGGTTTGCTTACAAAGTTCATATACATTGTTTCTCACACTGGACCTTTCTCATTTCCTTTACTCACTTCCCTCATTTCTCATCAAAGTGTGCAAGTCTAATATTACCCCCCTGCCCATCCTCACCCCTCTGCTCCTACCCTTCCCGCCCTTGGATCCTCATACACGTTTTATTAGTTATCTTTCTATTTCTATAGTAACAGTCTTATACAGTATTCGTCCTTATGGGACTGAGTTAGTTCACTTAGCACAATGCTCTCTAGTCCCTCCCAATTTATGTAGTAATTTTTTAAATCATTGCTATTCGTTTGTATTTTAGCCATCCTAGTGAGAGTGAAATGGTATCTATTTGTGGTTTTTATTTGTATCTTTCTCAGGGAATCTTCTTAGGTGTTTGTTAGCTATTTGAATGTCCTCGTTGGTGAAGTGTCTATTTAAGTCCTTAGCCAATTTTTATATTGGGTTATTTGTCTACTTGTTGTCTGTCTGTCTATATCTATCTAGCTCTCTATCTCCTATCTATCTACATATCTATATCTATCTATCTATCTATCTATCTATCTATCTATCTATCTATCTATCTATCTATCCTGTCAAGGAGTTGGAGCTGATCCATTACTGACCCTATGGCAGGTTTTCAGAGGCAGTTAATTACATGGGAGGAAATTACTCGTCCTTCTCCCTCTGAGCAGCTGGTAGATTCAAACTGCATGTCTTCAGAACTGCAATGCAGCTTTTTGCCACTGAGCCACCAGTGCTCCCTTCTATCTGTCTGTCTATCTATCTATATCTTGGCAATGGTTTTTGATGAGCTAAATCTTTTACTTTTTATGATGCTGTTGTTGCTGTTGTTTGGTGCCATCAGGTTGACTATGACTAATGCCATGGACAACAGGTCTGAACTCTGCCCTGTCCTGTACCATCCTCAGGGTCTCAAGTATGTTTCAGTCCTTTGTTACACTCACTATGTCAGTCCATCTTGTTGAAGAGTTCCTCTCTTTGTCTAACCCTTCACTTTTCTCAATATGATGTCTTTTCCCAAAGAATAGCCCTATCTGACAACATGTCCAAAGTATGAAAGTATGATAGATGAAGCTTCACCATCCTTGCCTCTAAAATGCACCTTCTCCAAGACAGGCTTGTTTGTTCTTTTGAAAGTCCATACTCAGTCCATTCAGTACTCTTTCCCAACACCACAATTAGAAGGCAAAGATTCTTCTTCTGTCATTCTTATTCATCATCAGACTTTCTGGTTCGTGGGAAGCAGTTGAAAACAACATGGCTTGGATCAGGTGCACCTTAGACTTTAAACTGACATCATTGCTCCTTCTCACTTTGGAGAGGTCATGACAGTAGATTTTTCCCAATGCTACCTATTTTTTTATTTCTTGACTGCTGTTACTATAGGTGTTGATTGTGGATCCGAGTTAAAGAAAATCCTTGACAACTCCAGTATCAATCAAGATATTGCCTATTGGTCCAGTGAAGATTTTTTTTTTTTATATTGAGGTGTAATCCATATTGAACACTTAGTATTTGGTATTCTGCAGCAAGTGCTTCAAATCCTTTTCACTTTCTGCAAGCAAGGTCTGTTATCTGTGTAATGCAGCTTATTAATCTTCTTCTAATTTTACATGCTATATTCTTGTTATAGTTCAGCTTCATGAATTATTTTCTCAGCATACAAATAGAATGGGTATGAAGAAAGAATATAATCCTGACACAAATCATTCCCTGTTTTAAATCACACAGTATTCCCTTGTTCTGTTCAGACAACTACTTCTTGGTCTATTTATAGTTTTTCATTAACACAATTGAGTGTTCTGGGATCTTCATTCTTCTCAGTGTTAAGTACACTCTTCTCTTTGAAAAGTAAAAGAAAAGTTCCCCCATTGTTTTACAATCCCTCCCCCCAGGTCCACTCCACTATGCAGCCTTCATTCTGGACTCCTGTCATGACAATAATACCTAATCACATATCCCTTTTAAACAGTTCTCTCCCTCATCTGTTTCAATGCAGTATACATTATTTATCCCATCTTTCTCAGTCTCCCCCCAAACCTGATGTCAGTCCTGTTTTACAACAGTGGCACTGTGCAGTATTTGTCCCTTTGTGACTGAAATATTTCACTCAACATAATGTCCTCCAGGGTCACCCATTTTGAATAATATTGCATGAGTTCCTTGTTTTTCAATGCAGTGTAGTATTCCATTGTGTGAATATACCACAGCTTCTCTATCCATTCATTTGTTGATGGGCATTTAGGTTGTTTCCAAATCTTTGTTATTGTGAACAAAGCCGTGATAAACATGAGCATGCATATATCTGCTTGGATGTCAGTTATGGTCTCTTTGGAGTATATTCCCAGTAGTGGAATTACTGGGTTAAATGGTATTTCTATTTGCAACATTTTGAGAAAGTGCCTTCGACAGTGGTTGCACCATTTTACACTCCCACCAACAGTGAATAAGGGTTCCAGTTTTTCCACAACCTCGCCAGCATTTGTTGTTTGCTTTTCTGTTAAATTTTGCTATTCTTACTGGGGTGAGATGATATCTCATAGTTGTTTTGATTTGCATCTCTCTTAGAGCTAGGGATTTTGAACATTTCTTCATAATGCTTGTTGACCTTGTGAATTTCCTCTATGGTGAAGTGTCTGTTCATATTCTGTGCCCATTTTCAATTGGATTGTTTACTTTTATGTTGTTGTGGTGAGAAGTAATCCTTAAAAGCTAGTCTTGACAGAGTTGCCTTTGCTTGCTCTTCTGTGAAATTTATAATTTTTAATTTGTACATACAGGTTTTTAGTCCATTTTGAATTGATTTTTTTGCAGTGTGATGCATGGTTCTTATTTTATCATTTTTGCACCTGGACATTTAATTTATTGAATTTGTACCATTTGTTGAATAGACTCTTGATGTTAAGACTTGTTTACATTCTTCCTTTTAAGCAAGCAAGTGTGTATCATTTTAGGTTCTTAATGAGCTTTCCTCAGTTCTAATGGTTGAGTTCTTCAGATAGTGTGGCTTCTTGGATTATATGCTTAGCATATGATTGAATACATTTAATCAAGTGCTATAATCCCAACACACACCTTTCCTAATTTCAAACTATTTGATATTTCCTTATTTTGTTCACACAGTTGCTTCTTGGTTTATGTAAAGTCTTCACATGAGCACAATTTGGAGGCTTCACAAATACCTCCTATGTATATGAAAACTGGATAATGAATAAGGCAGATGGAAGAAGAGTTGATGCCTTTGAATTGCAGTGTTGGAGAATAATAGTGAATATACTATGGACTAGCAAGAGAATAAATAAGTCTGTTTGGGAAGGAATATCACCAGAGTGCTCCTTATAAATGTAGGTGCTGAGCCTTGATCTCATATACTTTGGGCTCGTTACCAAGAGGTGCAGACACTGGAGAAGGACATCATGCTTGGTAAAGTGGAGTTCAGTGACATCATAAAAGGGGAAATCATAAATGAGATGTGTGGGCACATTGGCTGCAGCAGTGGGTTCCAGCACAGCCGACTATTGGGATGGTGTGGGGCCAGGCGCTGCTTTGTTCTGTTGCAGGGCCTCTGGGGATTTGCACCTACTCAAAGACAAAACAACAGGGGAGGCAAGCCTGAGCTCTGGGCACATGGTCCCTTTCCCTCACTGTAGGTCTGTTATTGAAGAGGGGACCCAGATTAATATGCTCAGTTTCTAAACAAAAGATTATATGTCCATCCAGGGTGCCTCAGGAGAAGGGCCCACTGATGTGCTTCTGAAAAACCAGCCATTGAAAGCACTGTGGAGCACAGTTCTGCTGTGATATGCACGGGGCTGTCCTGAGAGAGAATTGACTTGATGGTAACTAACTATGGATTAAGGGAGCTCTCATGGCCTGCTAGATAGGAAGCTCCACTGCCAACTCAGAGGCAGGTGGTCTAAATCCGCTGCTCTTTGGGAGAAAGACAATAATCCCTTCCTGTGTGATTCACAGCCTCAGAAAACCCTCTGGTGGGTCAGCAAAATGAGCTGGTTCGTACTCAACTGCAGTGAGAGTGAGAGTGAATGAGTGGGAATGCCTCTCTGGCAGTTCGAATCCATCAACAGCCCCATAGGAGAAAGTGGACATCCTTCTGTCATACTGTTTACAGCCTCTGAAAACTTACTGGAGGGCCAGCTCTGAGTTGGTTCTGACTCCAAAGTTATAGGCTTAAATTTGAGGTTTTTAATTACAGTTTAAACCCGGAACTGAATGCCACCTGGGACTTTGCTCAGGAGAACAGCCCAGTAGGCATCTACAGAGAACAGGGCACAGGGCATGCGTGTGTACCCAAGATGTTACTGCATCTCAGCATGTTCAGTTTTGCTAGTTCAGAGAGGAGACTTTATGTTTTGTAGCAAAGGTTTTGCTCCTTTCACCCTGCTATCCCCCTCATCGTGTGAAAACCATCCTGGGTTATCATGACTGATGGGGGCTGTACTGTGTTTTGGTTTCTGGTGCTGGCTTGCCACTCTTTTCTCAACACACACATTAAATTATCAAAATGCTATTAAGGCTTAAATGAAAGCTCCCAGCTTCGTTTAGGGCCTATCTGTTCACTCTATTTATTCCCTCTGGGAAGTCACGAATCTGTCATTTGCGATTTTACAGTTTTCCATGCCGGCGACGACACCAGTGCTGTTTCCTCCGTGAGGCTGCCTCCCACGACTCTCCCAGCAGGATTGGCGGGGGGTGAGGGGGAGCCGAAGCTCATGGCAGCTCCATCCTCCGGAAGTGAGAACCCCACTCCTGAGTGAGATGCCTCAGCTGCCAAGTCTCGGCGAAGGAGGGTGTCTGATGGAAAACATGAGCTCCTTACTGCAAAGAGCAGTGCCCAGGCCCCCAGCGGCTCAGTGACCTTCATGGCACGCTACAGCTTACCGTTAGTTGCTCCTGCTGGGTGCCATGAAGTCAATTTCAACTGACAGTGACCCCAGGTGGTGGAGTTGAATTGTCTCACTGGGTTTTCTTGCCATAATCTTTATTCCCCCACAATGTTATCAAGACAGATCCACACAGTTGAGATTCTGTGAATAGTCAGTAATGCACAAGTAAGCATCTTTCTGGTATTTTCTACTTTTAGCCCAGGTCCATCAGACACTAGCAATGCTGTTTTTGTTCTAGGTCTGTCCTTTTTTTGAGTCCAGTTTGAATTTCTGACAGTTCTCTGTTCCTGTACTGCTGACACTGCTTTTAAGATAAAAGCTTCCGCAGACTTTTTCTTTGATGTTGTATTAATTATGTTGTTCAAGAATTTTTCCCCCCTGAGATTTCCTGTGGAAGGTTTTCTTTATTTTGTTATTGTAAATTATACAATAATTTTTGTAATTTTAAAAATAATAACCTATTCTAAAAAGATGCTTAAATTATCTTTAGAGTATATTACTAGGAAATACATTACCCTTCCAATAAATTGTATATATAGTATAAAGATAATTAAACACACAGTAAAAATATGAAGTGAGGCTTAAAAGCAATCACTTGAGCAGTTTGTGACTGATTTTGTAAAATATCAGTCGTATCCAGTCAGTACTTAAATTACTCCAATCTTTTAATTTCCCCCCTTTCTTCCCTTCCCTACTCCATTTAACCCATAATGTATAGCCTGTTCCAAATTGTTAATTGCAATACGTATAATGTCTAATTGCCTGTTGGTTTCAGTTTGACCTCTATGCCTATTCCAATAGAGAAATTATCTGGACATTCTTTACCTACTCTTCTCATCACACCTTCCCCTACCTCCCTTAATCATCCTACTGTTACAATTGTGATCTTACACGGTATTTTCCCTTCTTTGACCAAGATATTTCGCTCAGCATTGCATCTTCTAGTCTCATCCGTGTAATGTAGTGTTTTAGGAGTTCATTGTTTTTCAGTGACTATACACAGTTTTCTCTATCCATTCATTTGTGATGGGTACTTGAGCTGCTTCCATCTCTGTCCTGGCATAATCTTTATGGGGTCCGTTTAGCAGATCTTTGCTATGGAGCCACTGAGTAGGTTCAAACTGCCAAGTTTTTGGTTAGCAATCCAGCATGTAACTGTTTTTCCACCATGGCTGTGTGGAGATGCAAATATTTGTTCTGAAAAAGAGAATGAGCTTCTCTGTTCCCTGTCAGGCACTAACCCCTCCCCACAGTTTCATGGATGTTTGTTCATTCGTTGAAGATCTTATAGCTCATCTAACAATGACCTTAGTAGAACTTTGTGGAATCATCCTTGTACAGCATACACCATGGATATGCTTCATTCAGGGACTTGGATAGAGTGGGAGAATGAGGTCACCTTAAAGATGAAAAAAGCTCACAGTCATACATACTTGCACACACACACACACACACACACACACACACATTTCCATGCCATAAGCTCCAGAGCCTGTGAACTCATTGGTGTACACTGCAGAAAAACTCTGCACAAATGATCAAACCCAAGATATTGATTTTTATCCTGGATTATCTGGTCATGCATGAATTATTCACCATAAGGTCCTTCATTTCTAAAGACTAAAAATGAAGGAGGGCATAAGGAGAGGCAGAATCAGAGAAAGATCTAAAACTGCCACAGTGCTGACTTTAACAATGGGGAAGGGACTATGGGCAAAGGTTGTGAACTACCACCAGAAACTAGTGAGAACAGAGCTGGAGGAAAGATTCTGCCCTAGAAGCACTCCCCACAATGTTAGCCCAATAAATATTATTTTGGACTTTAAAGAAATCATTCAATATCATAAGATTAAAAGGTGTTGTTTTAAATCACTACATTTGTAGTAATTTGTTATAATAGGCATACAATTCAATGCCCCAGCCCAAGGTCCAGCTTTCTACTCAACTCAGACATTAAGGCCTGTTTCATTAACCTTACAATGTCAAGTCTTTCTCACTCATTGTGCAAACTTTCCAGACCAAACTTCCAGAATTGCGCTTCATTTATGTGCAAGGAGAGATGTACATAGAAGGCAAAACGCTCAGGTTGGCATGGCCAGCACCCTCTCTCCCCTTGAGTGGACCAAGAAGCCAATCTGTCCTGGAGAGTTGGCTGGAGATGCACAGCCTATTCCCTTTGGGAGATGAGCTGACTAACCATTTTGTGAACCCTCAAGGTCAATGCTTATTGAACCAAAACCAAATTTACTACCATTGAGCTGATTCTGACTCAAATGGACCCCATAAGACAGAGTAGACCTGTTCCTTCCTAGCGGCTATGAAACTTCACAAGACCAAACTAGCATCTGTTTGATTTCAACCACTCACCTTTTGGCTAGCAGCTTGATTATCCATCTGTTTTTTTAAATATATTTATTATTTTGAAATGTTACAATTCATATCCAGTTTTCATCTATTTGTGTGCATTTTGTTTTGTAATCTTCATTCCCTTAATTATATTACTTTTACCTTTCCCATCATAATACATATCCTCTCATTTTTAAGGTTGATCTTCTCCCTCTCCCAATTAGCAAAACACTGTGTGTGTGTGTGTGTGTGTGTGTGTGTGTGTGTGTGTGTGTGTTAGGTGTCAATGAATGCCTTAAGGAGCACCCTGGTTGCATTCTTCTGAGACAGATTTGTTTGTTCTTTTGGCAGTCCCTGGGATACTCAATATTCTTCACCAGCATTACAATTCAAAGACACTAGTTCTGCTTCAGTGTTTCTTATTCATTCTCTAACTTTCACATGAATAGGAAGCTATTGAGAGAGTCATGGCTTGGAACAAGCTTGTGAGGCCACTTGTAAGCCAAGGATGCTGAGAGTCACAGAGACTGAAGGATTTCCTGGCATCAGAGCCTGTTCTGAGAGTCCTGCCTCTACATTATGCTTCCTTTCCCATTCATGTTCAGGTTAGAAAATGGAGGCTTACGTAATTAATAAAAGTAAAATTCAACCTATAAGTTTCCCAACCAGGTAGTGGAAAGGTAAAAACAGCCCCATCAAACACACAAAAATCAAACCAAAACAAAATTTACATGCTATGTCAAGGATTGCTCTCTGTACTTCAGAAGCTCACATATTTGGTTGCTGGTTTCATTCTGTATTTACTGTTATGAAAACTTATCAGTAAATCAGGGTGCATACCTCTCATGAGGGAGAGAACTGTTTAAAATGGATATATGATTAGTTATTATTGTTATGACAGGAGTCCAGAACGAAGGTTGCACAGTGGAGTGGACTTAGGGGGAGGGATTGTATAACAATGAAAGAATTTTTCTTTTACTTTTCGAAGAGAAGAGCTAACTGGGGAGTGGGGAGGTTGGACAGGGAGAAAAGTGCAACAATGAATGAATGGAAATTCAAAGTCTCTGGAAACTTCCATGAAAATTAATTAAAAAAAAAAAAGAATATACTGGGGAAATCTGCTATTGCTTTTCCTTGTTTGTGAATGTATGCAAGCATTCGTTCTTTGAGTACATACTTTGTTGTTGGTTGTCAGCTAGTTGATTCTGACTACAGGTCAGAATTGCAGATTGCCACTTACTGAATGTTTTTTTCTTTCTTGTTTGGTTTATGGTTTATTTGTTTGTTTTTTATTGAGTACTATGAGAAACATAAAAATGCCTCTTGATCTCAAGGAGCTAATAATTGAGTAAATCTGGTACCTTGCCATGCAACAAAGACTTTAGAATAGAAAGTTGTAGACTCAAGTACTTCGTTGATCTCTCAAAAAAGCTCAAACTCATTGCTGTCGAGTCAGAACAGACTTATTGCTGACCCTCCATCAGGTTTTCAGAGTCTAAGTCACCCAGGAGGAGTTTGCCTAATTTTCTCGACTGATGGAGTTGAACCGTCAGAGAGATTCCCCACAACCCCCATGAGGTTGCAGTCAAACTCCCTGCACACTCCATCACTAGTGCTCTTTCATTGATCACCAGATTTGTGATTTGGGGGCAATGTCTTAACCTTTCTTCATTTGCATATGTAGTGCTGGAGAAGAGTCTTGAACATAGCATGGACCACCAAAAAAACAAATAGGTCTGTCTTGGAGAGGGTGAAATCAAGTTTCTCCTTGGAGGCTAGGATTTTGAGACTCTGTCTCACATACTTTGGGCATGTGGCCAGTAGGGACCAATCCTTGGAGAAGGACATCATGCTTGGAACGGTGGAGGAACAGCGTAGAAACGGAAGACCCCAAAATGAGATGGATTGATATAGTAACTGGGGCAATGGAGGTAGGTGTGTTGGAGTCAGTGAGACTGGCTCAGGACAGAGCTGGCTTCAGAGCTGTTGTACATAGGGTCACTGTGAGTTGCAGGTGACTCTATGGCACACAAAAACAACAACAGCAACAACTACAACAACATACCAGCTTAGTGGATTCTTAATCATGGTGATCCTTTTATGTCCATCAAACGGTGCTTCAGAGCGTTTTCCATGTCTGACTTTTTAGCTGTAAGCTGCCAGGCCTTTCTTCTGAGGTTCCTCTAGGTGGAGATGAATCCCCAACCTTTCTGTTAGCAGCTGAGTCTGATAACCACTTATACCACCCTTCTATATAATAGGATAATCATCATGCCTAACTGGGAGGGTCCTTGTGAGAACTGGAGGGATGGTGAGCTTCCAGTTTGGAGCAGGTTATGGCCTGAGTGCTGAGGAGGTGGTCTGTTAAGCATCTGAAAGTTGGGCAATGACTAAGGATGACAGAAGAAGAAATAACACCTTGGAATGATAGTGTTGGAGGAGAGGACTCAATATGCCATGCCCTGCTAAGAGAACAAACAAGTCTGTCTTGGAGGAAATACAGCCAGGATGCTCTATAGAGGCAAGGATAGTCAAACTCCTCATGTGTTGTCGGTAGGAGGGGGGAGTTCTTTGAAAAAGACGTCATGCTGGGCAGGTGGAAGGTCAGTGAACGAGAGGAAGACCCTCAACAAGATGGATTGACACAGTGACTGTAACTGTGGGCTCCAGCATGTCCGAGGTGGTGGGGGCGGTGTAGGATAGGGCTCGGTTCAGATCTGTGTTCATAGGGTCGTCGCTGTGAGTCTTATTTGCCTCAGCAGCTCCTAACAGCCACAGCATCCTTCCCCTGGAGGCTGGGCGTGCTTTCATGGAGGACTTGCTGAGTTGGGAGGTGAGAAATGATTTTCAGCCTTCTGAGTGTTCTCATTAATGGACAAACACCAGGCTGGTGCCAGATCAGCAGTACACGTTGGGTGGATTTTTCAGAACAGGCTCATTATGTCCTCTGTCCACTTGAACTGTTGGAAGACATTGTGTTCTCCAGGCCCACACGCAGATAGCACTGCCCAGAGGCCCTTCCTGCTTTCTCTGGATTAGCCTCAGCAGGTGTTCAGAAAGCAGATTATCCACCCTGTCCTGATGTGGAGTGAGAAAAGATCGTTAGATGGAACAAATAACCACTATACAAGAAACAAAAGAAATACCCTAGACCCTAGACGCATCGCACCGGAATATGGGCCCCTGAGGTAGCTCAGCAAGGGGTCTGTGTGCACAGGAAGCTGAGATGCCTGTGAGGAGGTGAGTGCGGCATGAGGAACAAAGAAAGAGGCCCTTGGTCTGAGTACTCTGCTGGGCTGTGGCATGCTGCCTTTCCAGGGGAAGAAAACGGTCTTGTTTGTTTCTTCTTAATTGTGGGAAAATATACAACGTGAAATTTGCCATGGTGACCATTTTCATGTGTACCATTCAGCAACATTAATCATACTCACCGTGTGCCACTGTCACCATTCTTTGTCACTCCAAACAGAAACTCTGCACCCATTAAGCAACAACCCTTTATCCCCCTCTTCCCTAGCCAGAGAACTTCTGATCTGCTTTCTGTCTCTCTGCGTTGACTCCCAACCCAAAGGCAGGCAGTTCAAATCTACCAATTTCTCTGTGGGAGAAAGACGACCAGTCTCATCTCATGGTGTTTACAACCTTTGAAAACTTGCTAGAGGGCCCATGCTATAAACTCTCTGTTGTTATTGTTGTTGTGTACTGTAGAGTTGGAGCTGACCCATAGCTAACCTTCGGGTGGGTGTTTAGAGACATTTAATCGCACAGGAGGAGGTTGCCCATCCTTCCCCTGTAGAACAGCTGGTGGCGTAGAACTGCGTGCCTTTGTGATTGCAGCACAGCCTCTTTCCACTAGTCCACCAGAGCTCCTATAAACTCTCTAGAGGGTCAATTATGAGTCATTTCTGACTTGATGGCAATGTTGTTGTTGTTGTTATGTGCCATTGAATCACTTGCGACTCATAGTGACCCTGTGCACCACAGCCCTAAGTCTCTAACACACCTACCCTCATTACTCCAGTCACTGTATCAGCACATCTCATTGATGTCCTCCCTCTCTTTCTCCATCCCTCCATCCTTCCAAGCATAATGTCTCTCTCCAAGGACCGGTACTTCCTTGCAACATGCCCAAAATATGTCAGACAAAGCCTCAGAGTCCTTGCTTCCAACAAGCAACCTGGTTTCACCCTCTCTCGGATGAACCTGTTTGTTCTCTTGGCAGTCCATGGTATATGCTACACTCTTCTCCAGCACCATAGCTCAAAGACATCAGCTCCTAGTTATTGTCTAGCTCTCTGATGTGTAGCAAGCAATTGCAAAGACTATTGCTTGGATTAGGTGCACCTTAGTCTCCAGACTGATGTGGTGGCTCTTCAGTACTCTGGAGAGGTCCCAGACAGCTAACTTTCCCAATGCAATTTGTCTCTTGATTTCCTGGATGCTGGTGCCGAGAGTGTTGATTGTGGAGCCAAGCAAACTGAAGCTGTCAACAATCTCAATCTCTTCACCATCCATCATGATGCTGCCAATTGGCCCAGTTGTGAGAATCTTTGTTTTCTTGATGTTGAACTTCAATCCATATTGAAAGCTGCAGTCCTTGACTTTCTGCAGCAAGCGCTTCAGGTCCTCCTGTTTCAGCAAGGACGGTTGTGTCATCTGCATAACACAGGTTGTTGATGAGTCTTCCTCCAATCTTAATGCCACATTCCTCCTCATACAGCCCAGCCTCGCGGATAATCCGTCATTTTGTGTGCCTCATTTATTTCACTTGGCAGAGTATTTATTTTCAAGGTTCATCCGTGCTGTGTAATATATCAGAACTTCGTTGTCCATTATGGAAACATCATTTCTCTTATACCACAATTTGTTTCTCCATTCATCTAGTAATGGACACTAGAGTTGTTTGTACACTTTGACTCTTGTAAATGTCAAAGGAAAATAAGTCAATCCTAAAATAAGCATATATAGAGGAGGGTATTTTTTTTAGCAGAAGCTTTGAGTAGCACCATATGAAAAGTGCAAAGTTACTCCACTAAGTTATCATTAGTGACTCACTTATTATTTGCAAAAACTTGGAAGCAAAGAAGCCTATTTCTGATTGTCCTGCACACTTAATTACTGAAGCCCTGCCAGGCTCTCTTTGGTTAATGAGAGTGACTGGTTTATAGGAAAGCTAGGCTAAAGTTTTGGTAAAGACAAGTCTTAGAGGCATTTGTCTATTCAACTGTTGATATCATTTTGCCAAGCACAGTACTTAATTTTGATTTTATCAAATGTGAATAATGATACAGTAGACATTCATACACCTGTATCTTTTTGAATGGCTGCCTTTATTTCTTTTGGGTAAATAAGTAAGTGTGGAATTTCTGGATCTTGCATTTTTCTGAATTTCTCAACAATCTCATTTCACTTGGATCCACAATCAACATGCATGTCAAGAAATCAAAAGATGTGTTGCATTGTGGAAATCTATTTGGAGAGATCAAAGACTTCTCCAAAGTTCTAAAGAGCAAGGGTGTCAATTTAAAGACTAAGGTGTGTCTGCATGTTGGCAATTACTTCTCTTTTAAATACCGTTTTATTTTAATTGTGATTTTAACAAATGTTTTCAGAGAGAAGTTAGATTTTCATTCATTCGCTGTTGCACATTTTACCCCCCTCCCTCCCTCCTCCTGCAGTTCATGTTTGTTTGTTTTTTTAAGCATTCATTCATTGCACATGTCAATTACTTCTTATGCATCTGAAAGTTGGTCCATGAATAAGGAAAACTGATGCACAATAGATGTCTTTGAATTGTGGTGTTGTCAAAGAGTGTTATGCAATGGACTGTCAAAAGAGGAAAAATAATTCTCCTGAAGCAATTATAATCAGAGTGCTCCTTAGAGGCAAGGCTGGTAAAACTTTGTCTCACTTACTTTGGGCCTATTTTCAGGAGGAATCAGTCCTTAGAAACATCATATTGAGAAAGAGAAGAGAGCAGACTCTTAATGAGATGGTCTCACGCAGTGACTGGGAGATTGTGAGATCAAGCCCAATCATGGGCTTGGGCATACTGGAGCTCATGAGAAGGTGAAGGATAGGGCAAGGTTCAGATCTCTTCATAGGGCTGCTGTGTGGTGGTGGTGTTGCCGTGACAGCACCTAACAAGTACATATTAACACTGTTGTTATTGTTGTGGACCATAGAGTTGGAATCGACCCATAGCCGACCTTCCGGCGGGTTTTCAGTGGCAGTTAATTGCACATGAGGAGATTGCCCATCCTTCTCCTGCAGAGCACCTAGTGGCCTCGAACTGTGTGATTTCAGGATTGTAGCACAGCTTCTTGCCACTAGGCCACCAGAGCTCCCATATTAATATTATGTTCAGATTTTTTTAAAATGCTAACCTATTTTTCAAAATAGCTGCCCCTGTTACGTATCTCATCAGATAGTTCTAATTCCCACACATTACTGACAGGTTAGAGTTAAGGGTTTTAGCTTCTGTATGTTGAGATAGAGACCCAGAGTTCATGAAAGCTTCTCTCTCTTAGCTCTGTGAGATTCAGCAAATTCAGGAGTAGTTATCAAAGGTTTTCTCCCCCACCCCCCCCCAGTATAAGTGGGTGTTTATTTTGTTTTGTTTTAAAATTTTATTGGTTGTGGAGACTGTCTAAATAATGAATAATGATATTTGGTGTTCTGCAGGAAAGAATCCAAATAAACCAACAATGACCGAGGTACTCAAATTTGTTTCCCAGGAGAAAAGAGGAGAATCTACAGGGAAATGTCTTTACCTTTGTCAGGTTCAGTCTAAGGGCTGAGATCAAAGCTGGAATAGTACAGAAACTGTATTTCTACCGCCTGGGTGCGAATCTCATGCCCTGTCCTCCTCAATGTCTTATAGAAATGTCTAGATCCAGCCAAGGAGCAGTTCTCAGAAAATGTTCCCACCTGTGAGTCATCCGGCCCTTCTCCCAGGAGGTGGGAGGGGAGAGCAGGAGGAGGTGTGAGAACGTGAAAGCTGTTCTGTTCTTTCCTTGAAAATGAACTTTGCAGCTTGTAAGCAGTGATTTTTTTTTAATTCCCCCCCCCCGCCCCGCCCCGCCCCGAAGTCATAGTAGATGAGTGGACTGGTACTGACCTGGGGTCTGAAATCTCTGCCCATCTTCCTGTGTGGTTGTGAAGTCCTTACAAGGCCACATGTGGGTCATCTTGTTCTGTTGATTTCCAAAATGGGGTCAATTAATCCTAGTGACTCAGGGATCTCACTGTACAGTGAGAGAAAGTGAGGGAGTTCACATCTTTTCCACAAATATTTAATAGACCCTCCATTAGGTTTGGTTCCTAGTGTTAAGAAGCTGCACAGCAATCCTGAAGGGACACAATTCGAGGCCACCAGCTGCTCTGCAGAAGGATGGGTAATCTCCTCCGGTGCAATCAACTGCCTCTGAAAACCTGGTGGAAGGTTGGCTCTGGGTAAGTTCTGATTCGACGGTACACAATCACAGCAACAACTATTCCACCTGAGGAACATTAATGGCACTGTTAAACCAGCAACAGTCATGTTATTATTTAACTGCTACTTATGAAGAAGACCCTTTTTAGTGGAAAGGTTGACCGTCTAAACCTGACAGCAGCTGGGTGGGGGAATGTTCTGAGGTCTCCTCCTGTAAGATTGACAGTCGTGGAAAACCTATAGGGAGGATCTACTTTGAGCTGTAAGGTCACAAGGAGTCAGAATCAAGTCAATGCAAGTGGGTTTGTTTTGAACTTGGTATTAAATATGGAGTCCCTGGTAGGTGCAAACTGTGACTTGTTAGGCTGCTGGTGGAGAGGTTGGTGGTTCGAATTATCTGGTGGTATCTGGGAGAAAAGTTTGATGATCTCCTTCCAAAATGTCACAAACTTTGAAAACCCTTCAAAGCAGAGTTCTACACTGACACACATGATGTGGCCATGATTTGCGATTGATTTGATGACAGTTGGTTTTGCTTTTCGTGGTTAATGCATTGTTTATGCAGAAATCAAGACATTGAGTGTATGGGAGTCCTAGAACACTTTATTGTGCTCATGTAAAACTGATACCTAGACAAAAAGCTGCTGTCAGAAAAGAGCAAAGGGACACTGCATGGTTCAAAATCAAGAAAGGACTGCAACAGGGATGTTTCCATCCTTTCTCCATGCTTTTTCAACCCATATGCGAAATAGATCACTCGGGAAGCTAGATTTTATGAAGAGGAATGTGACATCAGGATTGGAGGAAGACTCATCAAAAACCTGCATAATACAGATGACACAACCTTGCTTGATGAAATTGAGGAGGACCGGAGATGTTTGCCGCAGAAGATCACAGAGTGCAGCCCTCTATATGGATTGCATCTCAACATCAAGAAAACAAAAATCCTGATCACAAGGCCAGTAGGCAGCACTATGGTGGATGGAGAAAAGATTGAAGATTTAAATGATTTCATTTTGCTCAAATCCACAATTAACACCATTGGCACCAGCAGCCAAGAAATCAAAAGATGAGTTGCATTGAGAAAGTCAGCTGTCATGGTCCTTGCCAATGTGCCAAAGAGCAATAATGTCATTCCAAAGACCAAGGTGCACCTGATCCAAGCCGTGGTCTTCTCACTTGCTTGCCATGCATCTGAGAGCTAGACATTGACTAAAGATGACAGAAGAAGAATTGATGTTTTCAACTGGTAATGCTGGAGAATAATATTGAACATATCATGGACTGCCAAGAGAACAAACAAGTCTGTCCTGGAGAGGGTGAAACCAAGTGACTTCTTGGGGGCTAGGATTTTGAAGCTCTGTCTCACATACTTTGGGTATGTTTCCAGAAGGGACCAATCCTTGAAGAAGGACATCATGCTTGGAAGGCTTGAGAAGTCAACTCAGAATGAGATGTATTGAGACAGTGACTGTGGAAATGGTGTCAGGTGTATTGGAGAGGATGAGGTTGACTTAAGATACGGCAATGTTCAGAGCTATTGTTTATAGGGTCACTGTGAGACGTAGTTAACTTGATGCCCTTAACAGCAACAACCCTTAAAACAATTGGAGTCTAATTGGAGGAAAACCATGCAGATGACCGTCACCATCACATAGAGAGAGGTGAAGGCTATGACACAGGGGTGATGATGAGTTATTCAGAAGGAAGAATTGCTTGTTCAGAGTTGCAATGCAGGAAGGAGGGCACTTTGAAGCTGAGCCAAGGAGCATGGTAGAAGCTAAAACCAAAGTATAGCATGCTTGGAAAGAGCCCAGGGCTGAATAGGTGAATTTGGAGCAAAAGTGCATGAAACCAGAGTGGGAGTAGAATGTGGAGCACTCAGTAGCTCCCATCATGATTCAACACCATGGAAGTCCTGGGGCAGAGCGAGGTCATTTGTAAGCAGATTCAGGATGAAAAGAAAGCATGTGTAGATGAATCTGAATATGCACAAAGGAGAGAGAGAGAGAGAGAGAGAGAAAAATTGAAGAGGGTTCTGGAGCAAATCAAAGTTCCGGAACAAATGGAAGAAGGTGAGTCTGAGATCACAGGCAGGAGATTAGATTAGCTTTAGGAATTGGCTGTGAGCTGTGAATCAGAGATGATTGGGGGGGAGGGGCGGGGGCGGCTGGATGACTGAGAAGGGTGGCATATAAGGAGGAGGCACTGGCATCACCAGACAAATGTGGACCACACTGGTGACGCTGTCAGAGGGGATGACACCAAAATTAGCCTTCATGAAATTTTTGTGCAAGGTTTCAGCATATTCAGCATACTGTATGTATAATGGTATATCATATATATTTGTTTGTTTTCCTCCATGAGTGCTCGGTGGGCTTACACAATGAGAAAAAAAAATACAAGGTTTTCTGGGTTGGACATTATACCTATCTGTGGAATCTCTTCTGGGAACCAACAATTTCACTCAGGCCAGGCTGTGACCAGGGTAGGAGAGTATTATTGGGCATCTGCATTTGCCACACACAGAGAGAGGCACCTTACTCACACTTTATGAGAACCTGAGAGAGAGGTCACATCGTGATTTGTATTTTAAAGGTTAGGAAACTGAAGATATCCAGAGTTAAGTGGCTTGTGTAAGGTCACTACAGAAAACGTGGTGGACGTGGAAATGGATGTCTGTGTCCTAGTTCTCAAGAATTAAGCAGAACATCTTGTGCACACAGAGCAGACATTGTGTGAGGGCTAATTAGGCATGAAAGAGCAGAATTTCCTGTTGGGTCCATTGCACCAGTGAGCAGGGGAATTTGTAGGAAAAAAAGAGCATAAATGAGCCACCACCCTCTTCTTCACCACTGAGAAGCAAAATGTCTGCACACTTCTCTCTCTCTCTCTGGCTGTCTACACAAATACACAGGAGTTGACAAATTCTAATGATGCTCTATTTTTGAGGGAGTGCTAAATTATTCAGATGCAGGCACAAATAGATTGTCTCCCGAAGCCTCAACTTCCTCTTGAACCTGCAGATGCCAATCTGTGGAGTCCTGTGAGGGACTGCAGAGGACCCTGCGCTGCCTACTGTCTGGAGCCAGGCTAGCCCAAACACCTTGTTTCCAATCTGGAGTTGCAGGGTCACCAGGCAAGACTTGGAGCCATAGCAACAAGACATTGACTGAGAGGCTCCTGGGCCCTCCCCTCTGCATAGGTGTCTTTGTGGGTGAGCATGCCAGGTATATATCCACAGGAAGCTGGAACTACTGCAACTCTCATTGTTGCTGTTATTGTGTACCACTGAGTTAGAACTGACTTATAGCTGACCCTCCTGCAAGTTTGCAGAGGAAGCAAATCACATGAGAGGAGATTGCCCATATTTCTCCAATGGAGCAGCTGATGGATTTGAACCGTTTACATTTGCATCGGCAGGGCAATTCCTTACCACTAAACCATCAATGCTCCCTTCTTTGGTGGTGATCATATATGTGGTTTTGGAATCTTTGAGCTTTCAAAATTTCTCAGGTGCATCATCAAAGTCTTGCAAGATGATTCAAAAAATGAAGCCTGTTGAGACGCTCTGCAGCCTCCCACACTTCTCCATCACTTTCTTCTTGTGGATTATCCTGTTCTTCTTTACGAACTTCTTGCCTCCTTTGATGATGTTACCACAGTCCCTTCATTCATCGTCACTCTGATTCTAGACCCTTCTTGTGACAGAGCTACAACCTAACTGCAGTGAAGGGCGATAATCAGATTGATCCTTTAAATAGAGAAATGTTTGAGGGTCAGGGTGTAATGATCTCTTTCAGCTAGGACTTCAGATGTATCTGGCACTCTTCCAGGCCAGCAGGGAGGATGGTCACCATAGAAAGAATAGAGACTCTGGAGTTAAGTGGTTTTGCTTAGCTTTGATGACAGGCCCTATTGGTGCACTGTTAAATGCACTTGTCTGCTAACTGAAAGTTTGGTGGTTTGAATCCACTGTTCACAGGAGAAAGAAGGGGCAGTCCGCTTCTGTAATGATATACAACCTTGGAAAGCCTCCTGTGTCCTACAAAGTTGTGATAAGTCAATATTAATTCAATGGCAGGTTTTTGAAAAAAAAAAAAAAAGACATTTATTATCTAGGTTGTATCTGATATATCTGGAATACAAAAGTGATGATTAGAATAAATTTAAATTGGCTATTTCCAGGTACTTGAAGTAACGTAATACTATAAGAAAGGGGATAAAACACACAAATCCTATAATAAATTTGTGTAATTAATTAAGGAGAGAGAGTTAATTCTATGACTCAAAACCCAGATTTTGAACAGGTGAGTCATATAGATCCCCAAGTGATTCTTGGGTATACCTGGGGACTCTTGCTAAAATGTAGACCTTAATAGGTGTTTGAGTTGTATGAGTTTGTTGTTGTTAGGTGCCATCGAATCGAGTATGACTCATAATGACCCTGTCAACAAAAGATCTGAATCCTGTTCTATCCTCTGCCATTCTCACACTTCCTGACACACTAGAACCCATGGCGGCAGTCACCGTGTAAGTCCACCTGGTTGAGGGGCTTTCTCATCTTTGCTGACCCTCTACCCTTCTCATCATCATGTTCTTCTACAAAGAATAGCCCCTCCTAGCAATATGCCCAGAGTATGTGAGGTGAAGTCTCATCATTGTTGCCTCCAAAAACACTCCAGCTGCACTTTCTCCAAGACATATCTCTTCTCCTGGCTGTCCGTGAGATGTTTACTGCTCTTCTCCAACACTACAGCTCAAAGGCATCAATTCATTTCCTATTGTCCTTATTCATTGTCCAGCTCTCAAATGCATAGCAAGTAATTGGAAATATTTGGGATAAAAATGCAAATTCTTGGCAAAGGATAAAAACCTTAATGAACTGATTCAAAGACATGCTAAAACCTAGTTTTAATGATGTAATAATTCTGAGCAGAATAAGAGGAATAGCTAGATTTAAAAAATTATAATTATGTAAGGTTTAGAGCTATTGTACAATAACAATAGGGTTGCTATGAGACGCAAGCGACTTGATGGGACATAACAACAACAGGAAATATAGTAAGAATTCATTTTTGTCTCTCTATATATTGATAAAAGTGATTAAAATAAAGCAAAATACAAACCATTTAATTGTTAAAAAGAATAGGTTATGAAAATGAAAATCTCACATTGCCATACTGTCATGCCACCATTCCTACACATACGTACACGGGATAAAATATATACGAATCTTAACTATTTTGTGCTAAATTACAAATTATGACCTGCCGCAGCAAAACTTTCAAGGATTAACTCTATTACTTGCCTTTTAAAACCTTTAGTAGACTTTATTTTATCTTTACTGGTCTCAACTTTGCTTTTAAATTTGTTTATTTTATTATTCTTTGACCTACACCATTTATTGTAGTCTGGTCAATTTTGAGACGCCTTTAAATCAAGCAAACACTTCCCAATCCAGTTGTTGCTTTCCTTCTGAGTATTTCAATGGCTACTAGATCATGAATTTCCTTCCAAAAACTAAATATCTTAATAAATGGCAGGAGGTTTTTGGACCTCAACTTCCAAGTGTCTTAGTGTTGTTATCTGTGCAATAGGAACCGATGTTTCTTCTTTTTTGACAAGAAATTATTACACTGTGTGTTAAGGGTTTACACAGAAGTTTTAGTTCTCATTCAACAATTTCTACACATAAATCCTCACAATGCATGAATGTTGCTTTTCTTCAGGTTGCCCCATTACCACTACTCTAGTTTCCCTGCTGTCTTAGAGTCTCAATTTTATTTTAATTGTAATTGTTAACTAATTCGTCTCATGTTGTTGTTGTTGTTGTTATGTACTGCCAAGTTGGAACCAACCTGTAGTTGACCTTCTGGGAGGTCTTCAGAGGCAGTTAATGGCAGATAGCCGTTCTTCTCCAGTAAAACAGCTGGTGGATTTGAACCATGTATTGAGTCAAACATGACTCATAGCAGCACTATGGACAAAAGACCTGAAGCCTTTCGATAACTATTGTTTCTCAAAGTTCATAGAGTTTTCAGAGGCATGTTGTTTAGGAAGTGTATACCACTCCTGCTTCTAATCATCATCACAACAATAGCCTTTGGGATTGCAACACAGCTTCTTGCCACTTGCCCACCATCGAGGTAATCTTTTAGAGGACCATGGTATAGTATTTATGAATGTTACTTATTTTGGAGGAATACTGAAGGCTGCTTTTACAAGACAATATAGGAATTGTGCCTGGCCGTGAAAACAACATTCTCAGTCATTTGCTTATTGCCACTGAGTTAGAATCAACTTACAGCTACAGGTTTTTGGAGGATGTAAAGTACACCAGAGGAGATTGCCTATCTTCCTGCTGGTGGATTCAAACCAGCTTTTGGGTTACCTAACAGAGCAACTCCCTATGGACTACACCACCAGAACTCCCTGGTATGAACGACAGTGACACAAAACAAAAAACAATCCAACTCTCTTTCACTTAAAAACATTCCTCAGTTTCCAACAGCTTGGATTGAACTGTCTGCCATTCCCTGCTTGCTTCTAAAGTCAGTATGAAATGTTGCTTTCCTGGTCAGCCTTTTTCTTTTGGTTTTAGTTTTGTTCTGGTCTGAATGTGACAGTGCTTCTCAGCCCTTTCTCCCTTTATTGACTCCCAGGGAGCATATTCAGATACATTTTATTTTTCTTAAATACTTTCCCCCTTCAACCATGAAATTTTAATACTACTGATATAACATGCATCTGTTTAGGGATTATGGTCCTCTGGATGGCCACACATTGTTATTACACCTAATTATTATTATTTTTTTAATCTCATCTAAGAACCATTTCCCTGTTCCCTAATCTCAGGCCTGATGGTGGTGGCAGCAATAGCACCCCCTTCAAAGTGTATGGCACAAAGTATTTTACTCTTGTCACCTCCACTTCGAGTTTCCCCTGGTAGATCCCATGGGGAACTTCTTGTTAGAAACTTGCATGGGGAGAGAACTTGGAAAAATAAGAGTCAGTTTTTGATGAGCAACAGTGCACACTTTCTTATTCTCACAGCCACTTCACAAGGAGAAAAAAAAAGGATTCTGTCACGAATGAGAAAGCTCAGGCTCGGAGAGGATGAGTTACCCAAGGCCATCGTGACAGTGAGATAAATGACAGGAAGAGAATTGAAGACAGCGGCTGTCAGACGCAAAAACCCAAACAAACCACTGTGCTTTTCTGCCTATTCATCCACCAAGGCCAGGGAGGAGGGTAGAGGGTAAGCTCTGGGCTAAGTGCTTAAACTCAGGCGCCTTATGCCCCTGCCCTGTGATTAGATGGCTGTCCCTCATCTTAGAGATGGAAAGTGGGTTCTCTGTGGTTATTTTGTTAACATTCACACAGTCACTGGTGTAGTCTGTGAAGGCTGGGTCATAAGCAGAGCTTGTCAGCTTCGAAGACCCATCCTTTGGGATTCTTTAGCCAGCAGTGCTCCCGGAGGAAGGTTGTGGTTCTCAGAGCTGCCTTCTTACAGAAGGCATAGCACCATCACGATCATAGCTCTTTCCCAAGAATCAGTTTGCCATCCTAGAAAGGAAGCTGCCTTCTTAGCTGTCATCATGTCTCTTCAGGAGCAGAATTGAAGCTGACTCCTGTGAAGGTGAAGGTCCCCTGGGGGAGGCGGAGGCGGTGACAGCCGGCTTGGCTGGCTTTCCTACCATGCTGGGAAGCATCTGGAGGCTGGCATGTGGGGGGTGAAGGCTGGCTGTGGTGACACAGAGGGTGGTCACCTCCATGGGGAAGGAGATGGCTTGAGTGGCCTGTTCACTCGATTGGCTCAGTCCCAGGCTACTTAATCTGATCAGGTTTTTGGCAGACAGAGTGATAGATTTGTTCCTTAGTGGAAATTCAGATCCAGTACGGAAAAGAAACTGTAGGAGAAAGAAAAACAAATGCCTGAAGGTGACTTTCAGGGAAGAATATGGATCCCAGTTCCCAAACCAGCTACTGTTAGGATCACTTAGGGAGTTAGGTTGTCACTGAGCTTCAAGTGCCCAGCTTTATGGTAAAAGGGTTGAGTCAGATACTATCTAAATTAAATTAGAATTTTTTTTTGTTTGTCTATTTTTTAAGTGGTTTTACTGCAAACGGGAATGTATCAGACATAATCCCCTCCAGATTATAATTTATAATCCCTCAATTACTAGCAAGTCTTTTCCCAGCACCACCAGTGAGCGAGTACTCACCCCAGGTGTCAGGGTGGAGCTGTGTTCCAGGGATTTTCAGTGCCTGCCTTACTGGTCAGGAATTGTGTTGCCAATCTGAAGGTTCACAGTTCAAATCCACAAGCTGCTCCTCAGCAGAAAGATAGGCAATCTCCTTCCATGTAATTTACTGCCTCTGGAAACTCACTAGAGTGTTAGTTATGAGTCAGTTCTGATGCCATGGTATTTAATAATAACATAACAAGTACCTCAGGCAGGGAACTCTGGTGGTCTAGTGGTAAGGAATTTCACTGCCAATTGAAAGCCAAGGCATTCAAATCCACCAGTTACTTCACAGGAGAAAGATAATTTCCTCCTGTGCTCTTTACAGCTTCTGAAAAGCCTGCTAGAGGATCAGCTATGAGTCTGTTCAGACTCAACAGCATGTAACAACAGCAACAACTCCAACAGTAACAATGCTTCAAATACCTCGGGATGAATTCATTTAGTTAATTGCATGACTAACTGTTTGCACCACCTATATTGAGATGAGTGTTTAAGCCGCCTTTGTATCAGAATCTGGCCAGTTCATTCATTTTCAATTTTGTTCATGTCAGGCTGAAGATGAAAGTGACAGTAAATAATTTAAGGCAAAAACATCATTTATTTTTCTTAAATTCACAGATTAATAGTAAATAAAATGTTCAGTAAATAACTACTGAATAGTTGCTATGTTCCAGGCACGAAATGGTGAACAAATTACATATATGTACTTTTAGACTCAGAAATACTGCTTCTAAAACTTTTCTATGAATACAGTGATAAAAGCATATTAAAATGCTTATACACAAGGCTATTAATTACAATGAGGTGTGTCAGAGATGATGAAGATGACACGGGATAAGACAGGGTCCAAGTCTCTTGTTCTTAGGGTTGCTACGAGTCATATTCAACAGAACCTAACAACAATAACAATTAACTGATTGAAACATCAAACATGTTTAAGGTTCAAACAATACTTAGAAGAATCTTACTTAATATCACATCCAAGTATAATCTTGCCAAGGATTATGAAATATGACTGGAACTGCCAACAGCGGGCAACTACCAGAAATTCAAGCAAAACTCAGAAGAGGCTGAGGTATAAGAAATGAATGGTGAAAATGGATCTAGGCTTAAATAGAAAATGCTATGAAGACGTTTATTTGTGTTCTATTGACTATGAAAAGACAGTTTACTGTATGGATCATAACTAATTCTGGATAACACTGAAAAGAATGGGAATTCCAGAACACCGTTTTTCTCTGCTCCTGAGAAACTTACGTACAGAACAAGAAGCATGTTCTGATGTGGAATACTCCATGGTTTCAACTAGGAAAGATGTGTATCAGGATTTCATTGTATTCTTTTCCCATAGCTATTCAATCTGTATGCCGAGCAAGTACTTTGAGAAACTTACTTATGTGAAGAAGACTGTAGCATCAGGATTACAGGAGACTCATCAACAGCTTGCATTAGGCAGATAAACCTTGCTTGTTGAGAGTGAAGAGAACGTGAAGCAGTTCCTGAAGAAGATTCAAGGCTAGAGCGAGTAACAGCAAGCCCATGCCGAACAGAATGAAACTCTGCCCGACCCTGTGCTATCCTCACCATCTCTGTTGTACTCCAGTCCGTTGTAGTCACAGCACTAGTCAAGTTCTTCTCCTCCACTGATCCTCCACTTTTCCAGTCATGATCTCCTTTCCCAGGGCCTGGCCCATTCTGATACCAGTGTTATTAGGTGTTGTGAGTTGACTAGAACTCATAGTGATCCTATCCTGCACCATCTTCATGATCTCCAACATGCTCAGGTCATTGTTAAAGTCACGTGTTGGTCCATCTCATTGGAGGTCATCCTGACCTTCGCTGACCCTCTGCTTTTCCAAGGACTTGCCCCTCTGGACACCATACCCAAAATATCTGAGATGGAGTTTCAACATTCTTGCCTGTAAGGATTATCCTGGTTATATTTCCTCCAGACAGACTTGTCAGATCTTCTGGCAGTTCTTGCAATATTCAGTACTCTTCTGCAACACTGAGGTTCCAAGACCTTTAGTCTTCTTGGTTTTCCTTATTCACTGTTCAATGTTCACATGCATATGAAGCACCAGGAAATACCATTACTTGGACAAGGTGTACCTTGGTCTGTGAACTTATAACCTTATTCTTTAGCATTTTGCAGAGGCCCGCGGCAGCAGATTTCCCCAGTGCAGCACGTCTTTTAATTTCTTGACTGCTGCTATCTTGGGTGTTGATTGTGGAGTTAAGTAAAAATTTGGACAACTTCAATCTTTTGTCCATTTCTATGCCTGTTTGTCCAGTGGAGAGGATTTTTGTTTTCTTGATGTTAAAATAATGTAAAGTATGATATTAAAATCCTGAAGGTTGTAATGATTTTCTTTAGTAAGAGTGCTTCAGATTTTAACTTTTTGCAAAGACAGATTAGTCTTCTGTATGATTCAAGTCTAAGAATGATACTATCTGATATAATCAAGAAATAAGGATAATGAAGAAAAAGATAGTATGGGAAACATAAATTACTAAAGACAAATGATGTCAAGCAATTATAATCTTTAGAGATTTAGGTTCTGAATTAAGCACATGAAAAAATTATGACCCAATTTGGAAAATTTGAACCATAATGGTATGTTAAAGATATTAAGAAATTATTGTTACTTTAAAAAAGTGTAATAGAAATATTTAAATTACTTAAAAACAGAGTTATTCATTTAGAGGTTCTGCATATAATGAATGAAATAATATGTCTTAGATTTGCTTCAAAATAACGGAGTGTATTTTTTTAATGAAGCGGGAAGGAAAGTGTAGAATTGGGTGAAGATTTAGATGAAATGAGATTAGAATAAGTTCACAATTATTAAAGTTGATTTGGGGGTTTATGGGATTTGTTATAGTATCCTATTTTAAAATGTGTTTGAAAATTTCCACAATAAAATGTGAAAAACAAAAGAAGTCAAGGAAATTCCCAAAGAACCTCTCCCCAACTCTCCAAAATAGCATCCACTATAGTAACAGCAACAAAACGTCACTCAGAGCTTGGAGCCAGGGGTGGTGGTGGGGAGTTAGTGATGAACAAGTAGTGTACAAATGAGAAGAGACAAGCTTTCCTGAGCACAAACAATGCCATCAGTACTGCAGTAATGAAGCTAAGCCTTGGGCCAGGGCCTAGAACTTGTCCGTTAAGCTAGATCTCCCAACTTAAGTTATTTCTTTTATAGTGTCCTTTGATTCTTAGAGAAAGCCAAAGCATATGCTCTTTGGAGGAGAAAATCATGTGTAAGTAAATGAGGTTCCTAAAATCAAGACCAAACGTTGTTGCTATGTGTCTTTGAGTTACCTGCGACCCATAGCGACACAATCTATGTATAGCAGCTCTGAAGCTTTTCCTATCCTGAGCCAGTCTCACTAATTCTGACACACTAACCCTTACTGCCCCAGTCACTGTATCAATCCATCTCATCTGGGATATTGGCAGATACTAAACCAAGCCCAAATCCACTGCTGTAGAGTTTATTCCAGTTCATAATGATCCTCCATCAGGTTTCAGAGGCTGTAAAATTTTACTGCCTATCTTTCTTCTTCAGAACCCTCAGGGTACTAGAACGGCTGACCTTTTGGTTAGCAAGGTAATACATAAACACTACACTATAAAGCTCTTATAGATTTTAAAGTGTGTATAAAAGTTATAATCTAAACATTTGAAGATAAAAAGAGTGCTAAAATGAATGACTGGTGCAAACTGATTGTGAAAGACATAAGCCTGGACTTTTCTGGGTAAGCCAAGCCTTAAGGTCCCCTTGGCAAACAGAAGGGGAGATCTGCATCTAAATTCCAAAATCAATCTCCATAATAGTCTATGTGTTTCCTACTGCCAAAGGG
>NW_006399791.1:15541925-15607053 GCF_000299155.1 Elephantulus edwardii
AAAAAAAAAAAAAAAGAAGGGGAGGTTTGGCCTCTTCTGGTCCAGGAGCTGTGTGGGAGTGAGGGCCTATGTGCCTTCCAGATAATTCTCAAATCGAGGAGCTTATGCTCTGTGTCTGTAGTTCTTATTACACAGAAACTTGTTAGAAATGCAAACTCAGGGCCTTGTTCACATAGACCAAGTCACAGACTCTGGAGTTGGAGTGTGGTCAGCTGTGTTGCAACAATCACTCCAGCTCTTTCTGCTACACATTTAAATGATTTGAGAATTAAAAAAAAATTTTTTTGGGGGGGGGAAGCAGGGACGATGCTTATCATTGTCGTTTAGGTGGAAGTTTACAGAGCAAATGAGTTTCCCATTCAACAATGTATGGCGTGTTTTGTTTTCTGAAATTAGCTGCAATCTCCTAAATGTAATATCACTCTTTTCACTTCCTCTTTGGTCTTCCCATTTCCATGTGTCCTTCTTTACTGCCTCCTGGACTTAAGTTTTTGGCAAATGCTTCCCCTTTCATCTAGTATGGTTGACTGTTTTGAGGAGTGTTCTTCTCAAACAATAGTGGTATTTGTTCATTTTATTGTCCTGTCCATTGTTTGGCTGTGATGTGCTCAGTTCTAGTTTTGAAGCATATCTGAGAGTCATAATCTCTTAGGTTCCACCAGTCTTCAGCCAGACTAGTAAATGTGGTCTCTTCTATAATTTTGATTTTCATTTCCCCCCTACTCTGTTCAGGACCTTGTATTATGATCCTGGTCAGAGCAATTGGTAGCAGTAGTAGCCTGATGTGTATAAAGTTTGAAAACCATCTCTTTATGTAAGTATGTTATTAATATTCCAAGAGTGTCACAATGTTAGGCATATTTTTCTTAAAGTAACTGTAGATGGGAGGGAATAGACTTTCCAAAATAATAATGCTTAAGGTAGCAAATAATAAAGCACATATTGGCATTTTATTTAGGCATTTTCTATCTCAAAGGTCTAGAATGTCTCCATCAAGAATAAGACAAAAAAATCTCACCTTCTCAAAACAGCATTAGGGTATGACTCCTAGATGCCAGTTTGCCAAGTTTTCTTCCAAATGAAATTACCCAACTTTTCTGTTTGGAACCAGTCTTGGTTGTTGTTAGATGCCTTTGAGTCAGCTTACTGTATATTGTATCCTAGGGGAAAAGCCCAGACTCAATCATGTTCTATGCTGTTGTTGTTATGTGCCATTGAAAGACAGATAAGACAGGTGGGTAATTCTGGAAAGAGAGAATCTATCAGCATTGTATTGAAGGTTGTAGTCCTTGGAATTATGGCCACTGCTTTAAGCTGTAAGAGTTATAGACAAGAAAAATTATAAGCACATCTTAACTGGTGACAGTTATACTTTATTACTGTTGCAAGTAGGATGGCTCAAGCAGACAAATGACTATGGTTGGGAATCTATACAGCTGAAGATGAAGAATCTTCCAGGATTGGTTCTAAGCCTCCAGCCATTTGGCTACATGGTGGTTAAAAATATGACTCATGGATACACCCAGGCAAGTTCCCTCGTTCTCCAGGCATGACTTGAAGGCAAACTGCCTCTCCATGGGCTTGCTGGTCAGTTGTACTCCACTTTCAAATGTACTCTTCCTGAGAGTAAAACTATCCAGCTGCTTTACTGGTCAGAAAGAGCCCAAATGGCCTCTGAAATTATGTCAAGAATCAAGATAGAGTCATGGTTCTGCTATAAGCTTAAGTCTTCCACTGTCAAGTGTTTACTGTTTTAACTCTAATACGATACTGAAATGTTCTCTTGAGGCTACAGCAATTACATAGTACTTTCCCCTCTCAGGTGCTCCTTTTTCAGCATTACATTATGTTGACCATGGTCATCCTATGAGCAACAGATCTGAACCTTGCTCCATACTGGGCCATCCTTACTCTCTCTGATATGCACGAGCCTGTTCTTACAGTTTCTGTGGTAACCCATCTTGTTCAGGGTCTTTCTCTCTATCTCTGATCCTCCACTGTTTTCAGCACACTGTGTTTTCCCAAGGGCTGACCCTTCCAAATAACATGCCCAAATTAGGTGACATAAAATTTCACTATTATTGTCTCTAAGGAACACTCGAGGTGCACTTCCTCCAAGATAGATTTGTTTGTTCTGACAGTCCATGGGATATTAAGTACTCTTGTCCAAAACCACAGTTCAAAGGCACTTATTCCCCTCCCCCCAATCATCCTTATTCAATTCCTAACTTTCAGAAGCCTATGAAACAACTGAAAAAATACCATGGCTTGAATTAATTGCATCTTCATCTTTAAATTGATATCCTTGTTGTTTAGCACTTTAGAAAGATTCTTTATAGCCAATTTCCCCCGTGCAACACATCTTTTGATTTATCAACTGCCATGGTATTGACTGTGGATCCAAGTAAACTGAAATAGTTGACGACTTCAGTCTTCTGTGCCTATCATGATATTGCCTGTCTACACTATATTGGATGGGAATCAACTTTGAGCCATACAGTTTCCACTGGCTGAATTTGGAAGTACATCACCAGGTCTTTCGTCCTAGGGTAATTTAGTGCAGTAGCTCCACTGGTGAGAAGGGAACTCTCATATATTGTTGGTAGGATTATAAAATGGTGCAACCATTTCGGAAGGCAGTTTGGTGCTTCCTCAAAAAGCTGAACATAGAAATTCCATGTGGCCCACTACTTGGAATATACTCTGAGAACTGAGGCACAAACTGAGATTTGTACACCAGTGTTCATAGCAGCATTATTCACCGTTGCAAGAACGTGGAAACAGCTCAAATGTCCAACCACAAATGAATGGATTGAGAAATCATGGTACATTCACACAATGGCATACTATGCAGCATGCAGGAGCAATTACTTTGTATATTATTACCTGACTTAGAAGGGACTGGAGAGCATTATGCTGAGTGAACTCAGTCCCAAAATGATAAATATTGTACTGTAGAAGGAGTATAAGGATCCAGGAGGGGTAGGAGAGGCTGGAAGCAGAGGGATGTGGATGTGCAGGGTGGAGGGGTATTAAACATTGGGTGGTACAATTTGATGGGTGGGGGCGGGGTTTGATGGAAATGGAAAGAATTTGTTCAAATTTGTATTCAAGTTTTGTAACTAAACTAGTAGGGGAAAAAAAAATACTGGTAGACATGTTTGTATTTGAAGTTTTAGGATCACAACAGCATTCAATCTACCACAATATGAGAAACTGACAGATGGGTCAGTTGAGTGTTATTGTTGTTATGTTGTGCCAAGTAGGAACTGACCCACAGCTTACCCTCCAGTAGATTCTGAGGGCTGTTAACAACACAAGATGAGATTGCCCCTCTGTCTTCTGTGGAGCAATTGGTAGATCACGGTCACCGGCCATGGGGTTGGCAGTGTGATGCTCTACCAACCATGCCACCAGACCTCCTCGTTGAGGCTTTAATTACCTAAATAAAAAGAAAATATATAGGTAAATTTGTATGTTAGTAAAGAAATAAGCCAAAGCAAACCAAATCAGACCAAACCAAGCAAAAGACAAGCACACTGCTACTGAGTTCTAACCTACAGCACCCTTATTCGTCTTGCAGTGTTAACTCCTTCCCTCGTCCTGCTGTCCCTGAACCTGAAAGCTGAGCAGCAGTCTGGGTTTGCTGTCCTTTTTTAACTCCTCCAATATGTTAGAACATGGCTTCTGTTCCGTGTTTTTCCCCTATTGGACTTTCTGAGCTAATCAGACCTGAGTTTAGGGCAGGGACCAGATATACCTGTGTCACAAAATGACCCTCCTGTCAAAGGCATGCTTGCACCTCTTCTGAACCAGTCCCTGGTGCATCAGAGTGACTGCTCATCACTTCTCTATTAAGCATGATAGGATGAACCCTTCGTTAATCACAGCCTTGCTGGGAGTTGGTAAACATATGGACAAGAGAAGCCTCACTGCTTTCTTAGGACCACAGGCATCACAAAGAAACTCCAACAGCCTCAGAGGAACATATGTTAAGGCTTAGATTTCTACACCTCCCCCAACTTTTCTTAAAATAAAGCTTATATTGTGATGGAAGCCTGAAGTGCTATAAGCACTTAGGTGATAAAGCTTGAAGAGTGGTGGAGAATTAGTGTTACTTAAAAAAACTTAGTTCTAGAACTGACTTTATTATCTGGGGATTATTATTATTTTTATTTTATTATTTTTGTGTGAGTGTACTGTCAAATCAGATCTGACTGGTACAGGAGGAGATTGTCCCTCCTTCCCCGGCAGAGCATCTGGTGGATTCGAACCGTGCGCCTCTGGGATTGTAGTTGCGGCTCCTTACCACTAGGTCACCAGAGCTCTCCTAATTATCTGGGAATTATTATGGATTGTATTATGCCCCACATATATGCGTTGTGGATTCTAACTAACATCTATTACCATGGATATAATCCAATTTGGCAATGTCAGTGAAGGCTATGTCTTAAACCTAACCACTTTTGAGGCAGGAAAAGAGCAGGTTTTGCATAGAGTTGAGATGAATAAATACAAATGGAGGAGAGAAAGATGTCACACAGAGATTGCTGAGGAACTGAGTAATATCGGACGGAAACTGAGACCAGAGTTTCCCCGAGTTCATAGAGGCAGAAACCTTCCTCTAGAACCCATCTGTGCTCTGAATTTGGACTTAAAGCCTCTTACATTGTGAAAAAAATTATCTCTATCAAGGTGCTGCCAATTGGTGTTGAGCTTCAATCCATATTGAAGATAGTCCTTGACCTTCTGCAGCTAGTGCTTCAGGTCTTCCTCAGTTTTGGCAAGCAAGGTTGTGCCATCTGCATAATGCAGGTCATTGATGAGTCTTCCTCTAATCCTGATGTCACATTCTTCTTCATAAAGTCCAGCTTCCCAAATGATCTATTCTGCATAGACTGAAAAGATGTGGAGTTAGGACGCATTCCTGACACACTCCTTCTCTGATTTTGAACCAGTCAGTGTTTCCTTACTGTGAAAATCCTATAGTGCAGAGAATGAATTCAGGCTCAAGGTGCAAAACTAAAGGATTCCATGGGTTAATAAGGAATGACTCAGGAAAAATAAGTAGAAGATAGAAGGAGTACACAGAGCCACTGTACCAAAAAAAACTATTTCAGGAAGTAGCAAGTGATCAATAACCATAATACCATAAGGAAAGACTTACAATGTACAAAATATTGCAAAAAATAAGGTTGCAAAGTGGACAGCATACCAATTGATGTATTTCAACAACCAAATACAGTCTTGGTAATACTCAATTATTTATGCCAAATGTATGGGATATTACAAATCTATTTTGTCCTATATATGTGAAATTTGAAAAATGAAGGAAGAATTATTGGTGCCTTTGAATTGTGGTGATAGTCAAGGTTATTGAATCTAGCACAGATGGCTGAATGAGCAATACAAATGTGTTTTGGAAGATGCATGGGCTCCTCAGAATTGAGGATGTTGAGGCTTTGTCTTACATACTTTGAGCAGATACCAGGAAAGACCAGTCCTTGGAAAAGGACATCATGCTTGAAAAAGTGGTGAGATGAATGAAGGAAAGGAAGACCCACAGGGAGATGGACCCTCATTGACTGCAACACTGAGTTTAAGCAATGTCCAGAGAATGTTCGGATGGTACAGGTTTGGGCTGGGCTTTGTTCTGCTGTACATATGGTTGCTGTCAGATGGTACCTGAAGGCACTCAACAACAATAATATTTCTGTGAGGTGAACTAGACTTGATGGTCATGAATATGCTTTGCCTTTTATTTTTAAGTGTTGCAGTTTGAATTGGGATCACAGCTGGACAATGACTAGGGATGATAGGAAGAGAATTGATGCTTTTGAGCTGTGGTGTGGGAGAAGAGTTTTGAATATACCATGGACTACCAGGAGAACAAATAGGTTCATCCCAGCGAGGCCTGTTCCTTGGAGGCAAAGATTCTGATGCTTCGTCTGACATATTTTGGGCCTGTTGCAAGGAGGACCAGTCCTTGGAGAGGGACATCATGCTTAGAAGGGTGGAGGGATGGAGAAAGAGAAAGAGAGACCACTGATGAGATGGATTGACATAGTGACTGGGGTAATGAGAGTTGGTGTGTCAGAGACAGTAAAGTTGGCACAGGATAGAGCAGGTTTCAGGGCTGTTATATGTATGGTCTTTATGAGTTGCAAGTGACTCAATGACACATAACAACAACAATAACAACAACAACAACAGCAACAACAATATTGCATTAGAGCCACTCTAGCCTTAGCTTACAGGTTTTATAAATGTTTCCCCATCTTCTCTGGAATTGTTTTCAGACTATGGACATATTGCCCTCAAGAAGACTTGACATTTTCTGAGACATCTTTGCAATTTACTATTTGAAACTTTCCCCAGGTCAGGTGACGGGGTGGACTGTTAAGAGCACAGGTAGGTATAGCTTTGAGTCTGACCCTGCCACTCCCCAACTCTGTGACTTTGTATGAATAAATTTTTGCACCTCACTTAACTTATCTGAGGAGCACACAGACCAATATCTGGTGGATAACCTTTTGTGAAGATTAAATAGGAAAATATCAGTAAAATACTTTGTCTGATTCTTGGCACCTTAATGGAGGCCCAATAAAAAGCTAATATTATCATTATATGTTTTTTTAAAATTCAAATCTATAGAGTTGCCAATTTTTTTCCCTGGATAAAACTCAACACTCGTCATCAAGCTAGAACTGATACTCCTTTGAGTTTCAGAGGCCATAATTTGTGGACTGTGATTGCCCATCCTTCTCCCATTGCACCCCTGATTTAACTCAACAGAGACATGGCCTTTGGGTTACTAACACCGCTTTCCTCAGACTACGTCACCAGAGTGCCTTTTTCTGAATAGGAATCACATGTTGGCAGCATGTTACTAAGTGAGGAAATTGGAAAAGCGAATGCTGCAATGTGAAAGGATGTATGTGGGATGAATCTTACTGTGACAGGAACTGGACGTTAAGAACATAGACATAGATCTTGCCACTGTCACCTGGAGATCCCTCATAGTTTCTGAGCAGAGATGTAGATAGATTTTGTAGGAATTTCACTGCAGCTCACTTGTTAAGAACGGGTATGAATGGGTCATACTCAGCTCTATATTTGTCTTTTGTAAACCTCTGAGTTTTCTTCCCACTCAGAAAAGCTTTTGTGCCAATCTCTCCCTTGACTCCTAATACTGCTGCTTCTAGCCTATGATTCTGTCTTGTAAAATTCCTTGTTTGCCCTACAGTTTGTAAGTATTCGTAGCAAATTCTACTTAAGTTTGGAGAAATAAGGAGTTGGGAGTAAGTGAGGTGTGAACACCCAGACTCATCCACTTGATTTTGACATGCAATGACCCTGTAGGACAGAGGAGAGCTGCCCCAGAGGGTTTCCCAGGCTCTAGCCTCTGAAAGTAGATGGCCAAAATCTTTCTACTGCTGAGTGGCAGCTATGGTTCGAATCACTGACCCTTTGGTTAGAGACCAAAGACTTTACTGCCGCACCATTAAGCAGCCTGTTGATATCATAGCAGGAAGTAGTAAGTGCTCCAGTTTTAATTTCTGTCTGATTACCTATTGTGTGCCCACTATCTTGTTCTTTTGTTTTTCTTCTCTCTTCTTTCCTCCTTTAAAAAATTTACTTAGCTCATGGTTGCTGTTGTTGGGTGATATCAAGTCGAGTATGCGTCATAGTGACCCTATGAACAACAGATGTCAAATATTCCCCAATGTGTGCCATCTTTGTCTTCTCTGACAGACTCAAGCTTGTTGTTACTGTCACCATGTCACTCTAGCTCCCTCTGCTGATCCTCCACTTTCCACCTTATTTTACAAGGACAGGCTCCTAACAGTATACTCAAAATATGTGGGACGAAGCTCCGTCATTCTTGCCTCCAACGAGCACTCTGGTTGTACTTTCTCTGGGGAGCTATTTTATTGTCAGTCATGGGATATGCAGTACTCTTTTTCAATGCAACTCAAAGTCATTGGTTTTCCTTCTGTCATTCTTTGTCATTTTCTCACTTTCAAATGAATAACAAGTAATTGTAAAAGACCATCAGAAGCACCGTGGTCTTTAAACTGGAGTAATTGTTCCTTAACATCTTGGAAAGGTCCTTGACAGCAGATTTACTCAGTGCAACACATCTTTTGATTTTTTTCACTGCTTGATTGTGGATCCAAGCAAGACAAAAACATTGACAACTTCAGTCTTTTCTCCGTCTATCATGATGTTGCCTATTGGCCCAGTGGTGAATATTTTTGTCTTCTTGATGTTATGATATCCGTATTGAATGCTGTAGTCCTCAGTCTTCTGTATCAACCATTTCAAGTTCTTTCCCCTTTCAGCAAGTTAGTTCATTTCAAATGTGAAATAATTTAACTACTTCTTTCACTATCGTCCCAGCCTCCTCTCCTTCTGTATAGGGATCTGGCTTTGACTCTTGCCAATCTACCCTCATGCATAACCACCATCAGTGCATGTTGCTATGATACTGACAGGTTTCAATGGAGCTTCTAGACTGAGATAGACAAGAAGGGCCTGGCAATCTAATTCAGAAACTCCCATCGATCACATAGGTCAAATCTCACTGTTCATAGCATTGCCATGAGTTGGAAATCTGACTTAATGATTGTATTATTGATAGCTGTCTTGAGTATTACTCAGCAATCCTATGAATAACAGATCTAATCCCAGTCCTATTCTGTAATATTACCAACACCCCATGATCATAGTGTCTCCTCTGTCTTGGTATTTCAAGATATTATAAGGACAATAACTCTCTCAAGCCATTATAGTACATCTTAGTTACCTAGGAACTTTGGTGTCTTAGTGTGTTAAGTATTGGGCTGCTGGTTCAACTCTACTACCTGCTCCAAGGAAGGATAAATGTCTGCTCCCATGAAGATTTGCAGCCTCAGAAACTCCATGGAGAGATTCCATTAGTCACGACCAATGAGGCAGCAGTGGGTTGGTTTGGTTTTCTCAGCTCTTTGTTGTTATTGTTTACCATTAAGTCAGAACCGACTCATAAGATAGCTTCCAGTGAGTTTTCAGAGGCAGTAAATCTCATGAGAGGAGATTTCCTAGTTTTTTCCCCCTCAGAGCAACTGATAGAGTCAAACTGCATACTTTTGCATTGGTGGCACAATTCATTACCTAGAGCTACAAAAAAAAAAGTGTGTGTGTGTATAATATTTTCTTGGAATAATTTTTCTTTAAATTCCATCAAAGAGCAGGAATTTAGAGGTCAAAGGTCCAGCCCCAGGTGGCCTATTGATTATAATCTGATTAGTTGTCATGGGCTCATTACCATCATATTCTCCAGATTCAGATAGTCTGCCTTTCACTCCATTTATGGCCTTTTAGCCAATTATGAATTTCATAACTTTTGGTTCCTGATTGTTTAATAACGAGGTATTGAATAAATATAGTCATAATAATAGGAATCGTGACATTAGTAATGAAGTAAAAAAGGTTAACCCCAAGTGATATTTGGAACCAATAAGACCCTGTGACAAATGAAGCATAGAAAAACAAAACAAAGAAAAGTAGGGAGGGAGCTAACAGTTTTGAATGCCACTATTTCATGTAATTCCTACAATATTAAATTGGCTTTGTCTGAATTCTCCAAGAAAATAGAACATTCAGAGGCATTGAGTAACATATCTAAGGCCATCAAATAGCAAATACAGGAATTCAGTTCCAATCTAGGCATAAGTGAAAACCCTGCCCTCTTTGCTTTGTACTCTTAATGATATTTCTAGAACTGTCCATTTGAGAACAGGAAAGGTGGCGTTGAGTTGAGTTCAGCCTAATTCTGTACAAAAACAGTTTTCGTTTGATTTTATTTCTTTTTAATTTGGTTTCATTCATTCACTCATACACATATCCTTTTTAACAACAATTTAAATTGTAGAAGCTGCTCTGCAATCTCAAAGGCAAGTGGTTCAAGGCTACCAGTTGCTCCACGGGAGAAGGCTGGGCAAACTCCTCACATGTGATTAAATGCCTCTGAAAACCGGCCAAAAGTTTGGTCTAACTGAATGGTACACAGGAACAACAGCAACAACAACAGCAAAGCCATTATTCAAAATGTCGTGGCATTAGAGACATTACTGCCAATATCAGATGAATCTTGGCAGAAAGGAGAGAGTACCAGAAGAATGTCTATCTGTGTTTCATTGACTATGCAAAGATATTTGACTGTGAGAATCACAACAAATTGTGGCTAACCTTTAGGAAAATGGGGATCCCAGAACATTTGATTGTGCTTATGTGAAAACAATACTTGGACCAAGAAGTAGTCCTCAGAATAGAGCAAGGAAACACTGCATGGTTCAAAATCAGGAAAGAAGTGTGTCAGGGATGCATCCTGTCCTTGTATCTTTTCAATTTGTATGCAGAACAGACCATTCGGAAAGGAGGGCTTTATGAGGAGGAGTGTGGAATCAAGATTGGAGGAAGACTCATCAACAACCTAAAATATGCAGATGACAAAACCTTGCTTGCTGAAACGAAAGAAGACGTGAAGCACTTGCTGCAGAAAATCAAGGATTGTAGTCATCAATATGGATTGAAGTTCAAAATCAAGAAGAAAAGATTCTCACCACTGGGACAATTGATAGCATCATATTAGATGGAGAAGAAATTGAGGTCGTTAGCAATTTCAATTTGCTCAGCTCCACAATCAAGTCTTAATTAACACCAGCAGTCAGGAAATCAAAAGATGAATTGCATTGGGAAAGTCTGCTGTCATGGACTTCTTCAGAGTGCTGAAAAGCAACGATATCAGTCTAGAGACAAAGGTGCACCTAATCCAGGCCATGGTTTTCTCAATTACTTGTTATGCTTCAGAAAGCTGGACAACGACTAAGTTTTGCAGATGAAGAATAGAGTTGTCGTGCTGGAGAAGAGCCTTGAACATACCATGGACTGCCAAGAAAAAGAAATAGCTCTGTCTTTGAGAGGGTAAAACCAAGTCTCTCGTTGGAGGCTAGGATTTTGAAGCTCCTCCTCACATACATTGGGCATATGGCCAGAATAGACTGGTAGTTGGTGTGTCAGAATTAGTGGGACTGGCTCAGGACAGGGAAGGTTTCACAGCTGCTGGATATAGGGTTGCTATACATTGCCAGTGACTCAATGGCACATAACAACAAAAAACATCCTATACTGGTTGTTTTTTATTGAAGCCTCTTGTTTAGAGTCAACAAGACTTTGAGGAGGGCCTTTGTATTTAAAAGTCAGTTGTTAATACATTTTGGAAGAACATACTTCTAAGTGATAGAGCACTCTGCTGTCAATATGATGTACTGAGGTAACCTGAGGTTGCTGTGATTCTGAACCTTATGCCATTCGGGTGTCAAATGTCATAACGGTTAACCATGGTGGACAGTGTTTGGTGGAGCTCCCAGTTTAAGATTGATTTGGAAGCAGGAGTGGCATCCACTTCCTAAACAACAGGCCTCTGGAAACTCTATGAACTTTGATAAATGATGATAGTTATAGAAAGGTTTCAGGCTTTTTGTTCATAGGGTCTCTGTGAGCTGCGCTCAACTCGACGGCAAACAACAACATGGGAATTAAACAGTATTCTCCCTTCACTTTGCCAATCCACTTGCCAATCTTTGCTTCCCCTTCCTCCCATTTAGTCCCTGTTTGTCAACCATCTACTGTTTTTTCTATGGATAAACCTACCCTTTTTAGCTTTTTCTTCTTCTCTCCTTTTCCTCTTTCCCAATTAAATTGGTTAGGCATATCTTCTTCCTGATTGTTGATGGCAATGCACATATTGTCTGATTGTCCATTCATTTTAGGTGGATCCTCACTTCCCCTAATCCATTACTGTGTTCATTATCTGTCCATTCTATTCCTGTTCTCAAAAAAAAATTGAAAATGGAAATCCCATTTGATTCAGCTAGTCCATAACTTGTGAAGTACCCCGAAGAAATCAGAAAAGAGTGAACAGATAATGAACAGATGAGGGGAAGAACTGTATGAAGGAAAGTATTATTAGACAGTCTATGTCTGATAGCAATCTGGAACAAGAGAGCATGGCTGAGTGGCTCCAGGGAGTGGGAAGAAAGGAGGGGAAATGTGCTACAATGAGTAAAGAAAAACCCAACTTTTCTGTACACTTTTGTTAAAATAATAATAATAATAATAACAACAACAACAATAAAGAAATCAGAGCTATGACACAAACATATGTATTTAGGCTTATGTTTATTGCATTATCCACGAGAGCAAGGAGATGGAATGCCCATGAACAAACAAGTGGATAGAGGCTGTGATATATTCACACAATGGAATATCATGTGACATTAAAAATGAACGAAGAGCTTATGAAACACTACACAACATGGAGAAGCCTGGATGATACTATAATGAGTGAAAAAATGGAATCACAAAAAAGGAAAAGAATATTTTTGATTAAAATAAACTTTGCAATTTACCTTCATTTTTTCCCACAAGCTGCAGTTTGGATCTATGTGAAATATTTCTTTCTGTGATTTCTCAGGTTAAAGTGGCAAATATCAGTTGCTTTAAAAGAACAAAGGAGGCCTGTCTGACTTACATATAAGAGCAGGGTTAGAGGCTGGGGGTTTTGGGGAGGCTTATCTCCCAACACTTCTTGCTGTCCAGGCACAGGTTTGATGTCAGGACTGCTCTCTCTTTTAAAATGATAAATCAAAGACTGCTTGATTGAGTTGCTGTCATGATGATTCTTATTGAGAAGAGAAGATCCTAGATATGGCTGCACATCAGAGTCAGTTCCTGATTAAATGACAAATGCCTGGATTCTTCTCCTTTAAGTCTAGGAGGGAAGTTCTTTTCTTTTCCTGCTTTGTATCCTTTTTAAAGCACAATATTCCATTCATGTGGACAGTGAACACTGGTCAGGTATTATTTCTGTCCCCTTCTGGAAAAGGCAGAACACTGATCTATCTTTAAAATCTCTGGGATACACAATCCCTTTGGAATGGGAAATGGTATTTACTCTGGTTCGTGCTTGTTGGTGAAACTGTCTACCACAGTCTTTGAAGAGGCTGAAAAATGTTTACACACCTGCATAAACTAGCTAAAGGGAACAGGTCATGTTCCCAGCTGTTACCATATTTATTTTGAAGAATGGAGAGGTAGGTGCAGGGCTGAGGTGGTTTCATAATGTGGCAAATGTAATTATACTTTTACCTGTCAGGCTTGAAGCACAAACAAGAAAATTTTCAGAGGTTTCGATGGTAAATGAGTATTTTATGGATCTTGGAGAATAAGTTGCTCAATATCTCTTCAGCTTTTGAATTGATTTCATGGTTCATTCTTTCTTTTTTAGCAGCATTGGCTCATTCCTTTTTAAATAGACAAATGCTCACCACCATCAATTCTGAAAAAAATGAATACTAGTAAAGTAATGTGCATTTCCCCCCTTTCTCTTTAATATGTTGTTATCATTGTTATGTGTCTTTGACTCAGAACCACTCAGAGCTGACCTTCTAGCTGGTTTTCAGAGGTTGTAAATTGCACAAGAAGAGATTGCCATCTTTTCCCTATGGCAACACCTGATGGCTTCAAATCCCATTTGGGTTGATGGTACAACTCCTTACCACCAGGTCACCAGAGCTCTGTTCTCCTTGGTGGTGGTATTGCATACCATTGAGTCAGAAATGAACCATAACTGACCCCCCAGCAGGTTTTCAGAGACAGTAAATCACACAGGAAGAGATTGCCCATCTTTCTCCCATGGAACAGCTGGTGGATTAGAACCATGTACGTTTGCATTAGCAGTACAGTTTCTTACCACTGAAACACCAGAGCTCTGTTCTCTTTGATAATAAGCCCTTCTAATTTTTTGATGTGCACATCTTTCCAAAGACACATGGCTTTATTTTAAGGGCCAAACCTGAGAGAATATTTGTGAATCTGAAGTCATCAAACCTTTTGCTTCTCCACAGAGATCTAACTCTCAGGCCAGGGCACGAGGCCTTTGTTCTCTCATCCTAGTCCATTGTGTTGTTGGGGGTTTGCTGTCCAGAATGGCATTCTTAATCATTGAATTTTACTTTGCAAAGTAGATGGGTGGGAATGTGTGAATAGGGTGTGGAAGCCTAGGCATAAGAGGATGGGCAAGTTTCACCACTAAATTGAGCAGACTTGGTGCTAGATTAGAGTCTCACTGCCAGCAAAGAAGAAGCAGGCATGCATTGCACACCCTTTGGGGCCAGAGGCACCTGTCCCAGTGAGCCTTATCGCAGCAGCAGCAGCAGCAGCAGCAATGACTAAAATAGAGAGCCAAAGAGCTGATATTATATGGAGCCGACGCTGGGACTGCTACTCCCCATGGAACCAGGGCTAAAAATCTTTGCCCACGTTTGTCTGAGGATTTGATTGGGGAAGGGCCATAATTGGCAGCACTGAGAGTTTTGTAACACTAGCTTAAAGCTGCAAGGCTTGAGGCTGAGGTGCCTGTAAGCACCTTTTGGAAGCTGTCCTGACTAGGTGATTGGATTCTGCTACCAACCTGAATTATTAACTTCCCTGATATGGTTCCATGTGATCTATGATTTTATGGTTCCATGTGATCTATGTAACATTAGATTTTGGACCCAGTAAAGCAGTAACATTGGTGTTAGGATGAGTAGAAAGAGTGTGGGGGATGTGTTTGATCTCATAGGAATTGCTTTTATGTTGTTGGTGTTGTTGATGGGACAGTTCTCCTTTGTGAAGTTGGTAAAGGCCAGATATGGTTTTCCCCATGCAGCCCTACCTCTTTTTACATTTATGGAGCTAACCTTTCTTGGACAGCTGATTGAATACTCATTTTTTAAACAAGGAAGACTCTAATTATCTCTAACCTATTTCTGCCATGTTAATTAATGTGAACATATTGAAAGTTGATGCTTCCCCTCAAGGTGTGAGGAATACAGCTAGTTTTCATGGAAGTCACTTCTAGTTTTTGTGATATACTGGTTCTGATTGCTGGAAACACATAATGTATAGCTTTAATAGCAACATGTAACATGTCTGCAGAAACTCTTTGACCCTTATTCGGTGTTGGATGTAGGTGAGCAAAGTGGAAGGACTCTGGCCATTGGAATTCATCAGTTCTGACTTGGAATCTCAGTACCACTCATGACCGTGTGATCTTTGGCAAGTCATATATCCTCTCTAAGTCTTTTATTATATGTTCATCTTAGAAATGAATTGTCATTCTTAATATTGTTCCGTCAGATTTAACCCATGTGATGTTTGAGAAACTTCTGAGACTTGTAATCTAATGTATGAGCCTACGTATTGTTTTTAAATTCATTGACAGTTTTATGAAAACTTAATTTAACAAGGAGTTCTTTTGGTATGGGCATCCTGACTAGCTCCACAAGACACTCAACACCAAACACTTACTGCCATTGAATTACTTTCTATTCATGATGGCCCATGTATTATAGAATAGAATCATTTCTTAGGGTTTCCTTGGATATTATCTTTACAAAAGTAGATTACTAAAACTTTCTTCACTGGTGCTAATGGATGGGTTTTAACTACTAGATTGGTCAGTAGATAAGTAAATATCATTTACATCACCCAGAAAATTTTCTGAGAAGCTGTTGTTTTGTACCATTGATTTGATTTTTCCTCACAGAAAGACCCTAATATGACAGAGTAGAACTGACCCATGGTGTTTCCTAGTTGTTAACAAACAGAACTGACCCATGTAGTTTCTTGGTTTTGAGGGGACATCTTTCTCTTGTGAAACCACTGTGTGAATTTGAACTACCAACCTGTCAGTTTACAACTGAATATTAACTATTGATGAACTCGGGTGCCTATCCTGAAAAGACTGTTGTTGTTCAGTATCATAGAGTCAGAACTGACCCACAGCTGACCGTCAAGCGGGTTTTCAGAGACAGTTAATCTCCCTGTAGGAGATTGCCCAACGGATGGGAGGATGCAAATCTCTACAGAAATGTTGGCATTGGCCAGATGTGCTGGGTTTTTTTTTTTAAATTTTTATTTTATGTTAGTTTGCTTACATTGCAAACTTTGTTTACATTGTGTTTCACACAATTCTTCATTCACATTGTGTTTTGGAAAATCATTCTCAAGTATTATGTTTTTGGGTTTTTTTGTTTTGTTAACGAGTCCTCTCTGGGGTCTTATCATTGCCTAGTGCTGCAGGCAAGCAGAGATAACGAGAAGCTGACCGCAGATCCTGCTCTGGTTTACAGGCCTCTCTTGAATTTCTGTTATGCTTTCTCCCTTAGTGTTAGGGGCTAAGTCAGGTGTGAACCACCCCAAGGGCTCCAGTTTCTGTTTAGTTTGAGTGAGATCAACAAGCCTTTTAATTTTTTAAGACATCATTCCATGCCCAGAATCCATATATCCTGACAGGCTTAGACTTTGGAACACATAATCCAGAAGCAATTTCATGCTATTCATGTTCAGCTCTGCAATATGCCTCTCCTCTATATCAGTGAGCAGAGGGAAAGGTAAGTTACTATCTCAAAATTGTCTATACTCAGCATTTAAACCAAACCAAACCAAACCAAACCAAACCAAACCAAACCAAACCAAACCAAACCAAACCAACTCATTGCCATCAAGTTGATTGTAACTCATGATGATCACCAGTCGGGTTTCTGAGGATGTTAATCTATATAGGAGATCACTGTGCACATTAATCTCCTATTGACCCTGTTGACTGATTGGTGGGTTTGAACCACTGACCTTTTGGTTGGCAGACTGACATGTAAGACACTGACTACTTAGGGTTTAGAAAGGAATAATTTAGATTTTTGGGGCCTAGAGTTTTACCACTGGCCTGTTAGGCAGCATCATGATGGATGGAGGGGAGATTGAAACTGTCAACAACTTCATGTTGCTTGGATCCACAATCAATACCCTTGGTACCAGCGGCAAGGCAATAAGGAGACACATTGCACTGGGAAAATATGTAGAGGAAAATCTCCTCAAATTACTGAAGAGTAATGATGTCAGTTTGAGCACTAAAGTGCATCTGATTCAGGCCATAGTCTTTCTGATCATTTGCTATGCATCTGAGAGCTGGGAATGTTGCTAGAAAGGGCTATTTCTTGCAGAAGGTTATGATGCTGGGAACGGTAGAGAGTTGGTGAAGGAGAGGAAGACTCAACCAGGTGGATAGACACAGTGACTGCTGCAATGGACTCTTGTGTATTAGGAAGTGTGAGGATGGCACAAGATAGAACAGGATTCGGATTTTTCGTTCATAGTGTCGCTAATGAGTAGACTTGATAGCATCTAACAACAACAGTGTTCTGAGGGATGGTAATTGTTCTAGAACTTTGTTGTTAGTTGAAATCAAGTTGACTTTGACTCATGGCAACCCATGTACAACGTAATGAGGTGTTGCCTGGTTGTTATGTCTCATCCCCATGAATCCCTGTTGTGGCCACTGTGCATTTGGGTGCCTTCCAGCCTAAGTGCTCATCTTCTAGAACCATCCTGGATAATAATATGTTGTGGTTAATAGGGTTTTCGTGGACTAATTTTTAAAACACACTGTCAAGTGTCTTAGTCTATCGTAGCCTGGAAGTTCCATTGAACCCTGCTCTCGATCGGTGACCATTCTTGTATTTGAAGTACTGGTGGTGTGGCTTTCTAGCATCTTAGCAACATGCAAACCAGCAAAGTGGCCACTGTGAACAAATGGAATTTAATCCTGTGGGAAAAACTTTGGGAGCCAGTCAAAACCCAGAAGCCAATCTGATGACTTCAGTCCTGGCAGCCATTGGTAGAGAACTATTGGGAGCATTTAAGACTCACACACTGTCCTTAAATGGGAAATATGGGCCTCGGCCAGAGAATATTCACAGGCTAAGTAATATCGATGCTGGGTTTAGGAGATTGCTGTGCCCTAGGGCTGTGGGTGAACTATGGCAGCTTCAACTACAACAGCGCAAAGTGCTTGGATGGTCAATGCATGCATTTTATAGAGGCTTAGTACTCAGAAAACCTCTACTGGGTTGCAGCTGTTGTTCCCCACACTGACTTAGGAAGACTTCATGTAGGACTGCATCACTGTGATCCCCAGCACTTTCAGGAAGAGATTTTTGGGAGGAGAACACCAAGCCTTTTGGCCTAGTCTGGAAGCTCCACTAAAACCTCTTCCACATCCCAGCAATGTGCACTGTGATGGGTCTGCCCAGCTGTGCATGTAACACATCAGCTGGGAACCCAGCTGGGCCTCCTGCCCGGGTGGTCAGAGTTCTGCACATTGAACTACCCCCCAATATGTACTTTTTTAAATCTTTAAACTTATTTAAAGCTGCAGATTGATTCTAAGTCTCAGATGTTTTGACATCTTGAGCATTTCTCTCAGAAAAGGAACTTATATTCTTATAACAGCCTCTTTGGGAACAGTCTTCTAAAGAAGAAAGGAGGATCTTGTGAGCAGAATCTTTGACAGTTGAACTACTGACTTCACAACCTGTACCATATGGATCCAAGGCTTTTAGTCTCCTCATCTCAGATATGGCTGAAGTCCAAAGGGAGAGGATCACATTTTCTTATATAACAAAGTCAGCCTTTGGCAAGGGGAGCCTCTCTACCATAAGAGTAAGTAAACCCAGCCTCAAGGAGGGAGATTGATTTGCCCGTGTCACCATGCTAGACAAAGGTGCAGCTCCAGGTGGAACCTAGGGCTCCCTGAAGATAAAACTACTACTGTTCCCACAATATTGGCTGCTCCCTATGGGAAGATGACCTTTCAAGTGCATGGTATAAATTAGTAATGGTTTAATGAGTTATCACACCTCCCTCCATGCTGACTTACAGCCAGTGCATGTGTGGGAGAAAGTTGTTTTTCTGTGGGGAAGTGCATTAATTGCCCTGACCCTCTGATTTCTCTCTCTCTGGAGGCAGCAGTGATGTCTGATATAATACTGCTGAGCAAATCAATTCAGCTATGACTGGCAATCTACACTCCAAATCAGTCATCAAATAGAATGCTCTCATCATGGAAAGGGAGTAGGACCAAACAGCATTTCCTTCTTTTGTGCCCTGGGCCCCCATGAGTCCAGGGGCCAAAACTATGTCCACTATCAACAACATCCTGAGCTGAACCATACTTTTGAGCTACTGATGCTTCCTCGTGAAGTACAGCTAAAAATGGAGTTGGAAATTCCAAGTAAAGGCTGACTTATTTTGCCTCTGCTAATATAATTAATACAGGAGTGGGTACCAAGTCTGCTAACCTCTGGCACTTCACTTGATGTGTAGCACCTGCTTAGTGGAGAAGTTGTTGTTCTGTTCTGTTCTGTTGAGTTGGAACACAACATACAGCTGATCTTTGTGAGTTTGTAGAGGCAGTAAATCCTTTGGGAGGAGATTGCCCATCTTTTTTCTATGAGGAAGGGCTGTTAGATTTGAACCATTGAGTTAGCAACACAACTCCTTTACTGATAAGCCAGCAGAGCTCCCTAGTGGAGGAGTAGGTGTCTGTATTCAGCCCTTTACTGCTTTCATGAGTTCAGGAGAGTCTTGACCCAAGGAAACCAGTGTAATTCTATTTTATGTTCTGAACATTCAGTTCAGAGAGACTGAAATCCTTGGGCTTTGGCCAAGTAGGCAGCATCAACTCTGAGTCCAGGACGTGAGTGAGCAAAGGAGCTGGAGGGAGCAGACAGCGGGGCCAGGGATGTTTGCTGGGAGGCAGAGGCCTGGAGCTGGGCCACTCTGCAGGAAGGTGTGCTTGGCGCTGAACCCTCATACTGCCAACCCCATGGCAGGGCAGGCTGAGTTCCCCTGACATGAGATAGCTCGTGATTGCATGGAAAGGGCAGCCTGACAGATGTAGCTTAGGCGAGGCCATGCGTGTTCTTTGACCCAGATCATCCCTAAGTAAGATGATCTGATCATCTCACAACTAGTGTAGAACTCTCCCTGCTGACAGATGAGGAACATGTATCAGACATAAGCACACTTATCGATATCCAAGGTTATATTTTTTGTCTTGTGATATTGAGCAAGGCCAAAACCACATTAACTGAAACACAACGAAGCCATGATCTGTTAAAAAGATGAACAGTAATATTAATGTTGTTGTTAAGTGCTGTCGAGTCATAGATGACTCATAGTGACCCTATGAACGAAAGACCTAAACACTTGTAAAGCTTTCTTTATTTCTTTAAGTTCATAGAGTTTCTGGATGCAAGCTATTTTGGAAGTGGATGCCACTTCTGCTTCCAAGCCTGTTTTAATTAGGGAGCTTCACCAAACACTGTCCACCATGGGTAACCATAATCACATTTGACACATCAGTGTCACAGTGTTTAGCATCACAGCAACTGCGAGTTACCTTTGTACAGCAAATTGACAGATCAGTGATGGCCAAACAAAAAAATTTAAGTCAAAATAATAGATGACTTTTGGACAAAAGTGGTATAGTAGTTTTATTATTCTGTTCTAATCACTTGGGCACCAGAAATATCATTGCTGATTTTAGAGGAATCTTGGCCTAAAGTTAAGAATACCAGAAGAATGTCTACTTATGCTTTATTGACTATGCAAAAGCATTTAACTGTGTGGGTCATATTAAATTACGGCTGATATTGAGGAGAATGGGAGTCCCAGGTTACTTAATTGTGCTCATGTAAAACCTATATCTAGACCAGGATGCTGTTGTATGAACACAGCAAGGGAACACTACTTGGTTTAAAATTAGGAAGGGAGTACATACCTACTCAATCTATATGCTGAGCAAATTATTTGAGATGCTGGACTCTGTGAAGAAGAATGTGGCATCAAAATCAGAGGAAGACTCATCAAAAACCTGTGTAATGCAGATGACACAACCTTACTTGTTGAAAGTGAAGAAGACTTGAAGCACTTGTTGTGGAAGACCAAGGAATACAGCCTTCAATATGGATTGTATCTCAGTGCCAAGAAAACAGAGATTCTTACTACTGTAACATTATGATAGATGGAAAAAGATTGAAACTGTCAACAACTTAATCTTACTTGGTTCAAAGTCAACATCCTTGATACTAGCAGTCAGGAAAAGAGGAGGCATATTGTACTGGGAAAGTCTACAGTAAGGGACTTCTCCAAGTTATTGAGGAGTAATGATGTCAGTTTGAGGACTAAGTTGCATCTGATTCACACCACGGTCTTTCTGATCACTTGCTATGCGTCTGAGATAGGGACAATGAATTAGGATGACAGAAGAGGAATCGATGCCTTTGAGCTGTGGTATTGGTGAAGAGTACGGAACATCCCACAGACAGGCAAGAGAACAAACAAATTTGTCTTGGAGAAAGTACAGCCAGAGTGCTCTTTGGAGACAAAGATGATAAAGCTTCACTTCACCTACTTCAGGCATGTTGCTAGAAGGGGCTATTCCTTGGAATGGGACATGATGCTCAGAAAGGTAGAGGGTCAGCAAAGGAGAGAAAGACCCTGAACTAGGTGCATTGACTGCTGCAGTGAGCTCTAATGTGTTAGGAAGCATGAGGATGGCATAAGATAGGACAGAGCTCATTCAGATCTGTTGTTTATAGGGTCACTGTGGGTAGTACTCGACTCGATGACACCTAACCACAGTCACCTGTAGGGGCCAATTGTATTGTATTTGTCTGTCTTTCTGAATCTCTCTCTCTGTCTGTTTGTCTATCATAAAAGGTAAGCAATAACAACATCAACAAGCCTGGAATATCAAATCTAAACAGAAATGGTCGTACTCGATCACTCTAGGACCACTGAGGACAGATGAGTGAAATGATCTGACATAGTCAGGTGTTCTGGCTCAGAGCATTGAGGGGACATCCACCTGGGCAGTGGGAATTCCAGAGAGCAATGGACAGGGGAGAATGGCTACAGGATTTGGAGAATGAGTGGCATTTAGGGAAAATGTAATGGTTCCAAGCATGCAGGGCTGGGGATTGGAGCCAGTATCAGGTCTGTACTTAGGAGGAGACCCCCGCCCCCACCCCCAGTCCATTGTTTCCTTGGAAACAGCAGGGTTAAGATGAATATGAGCGCTGTGCTCAGAAACCCCTTCTCTGGGTTAAATATTAAGGCTGCTTCCCTGCATCGAAGTATCAGAGTTCCTCCAGACAGGAGTGCTTCACACATGCTGACATGATCTTAAACACTGTTTTTGATAATTTCCGATTTTAGATAAAAGGCATTTTCGAGATACAAAAAAAAAATCAGAATCAAAGCAATGCTGTCGTTAGGTGGCATTGAGTGGACTCAAGTCATCGTAGCCCCAAGGACAACAGATCTGAATGTTGCCAGGTCCTGCACCGTCCGCAAGCTGTCGGATATCAGGCCTCAGTAGGGAGGTTATAGTGTGCTGGGTGTCTTGGAGAGAAAAGCTGTTTTCCACTATTTTGGAGTTGGCTTTAACTTGACCCATTGACTAATCTGATGATAGACAGCTTGTTTTATACTCACCATCTGAGTTAAGTTTTACTTTCTCAAAATTTTGGGGTTGTTTTGAAATAAATGTGATCTTTAATACATCAGTGCCCTTTAATTTTTCTAAATCTTGTCAAGAGATAAATTGTAAGAGTTTTCTGTAGTCCTGGGTACTGAAAACGGGTGAATACTAAAAGGCTGGTGGTTTAAATCTGCAGAGGTGCCTCAGAAGAAAGGTATGGTGACCTGCTTCAGAAAAACTAGTCATTGCAAACGCCTTGGAGCACAGTTCTACCCCTGTCACCGCGAGGTGGGATTCCTTGATGGCTGCTGGCGAACTATCACTCATGAACAACTATGAACCACTAGCAATGTTTGGAGAGTAGGTGGGTGGAAGCTGGCAGCTCAGCCCACATCACAGCTGATGACGTTGGAGGTTGCAGGTCATGGGATGCTGTTTCTCCCCGAGAGTCCCTTATACTCTACTTTGCTGGTTTTTCCATATGTGATGTATCACAAATGTACTAGGTATTTCTGATTGCCTAGTGGTTAGAAGCTGCACTGCAATCTTAAAGGCATATGGTTCAAACATACCAGATGCTCCATGGGAGAAAGATGGGTAGTCTTTCCCAGTGCCATTTCCTGCCTCTGAAAACTGATGGAGGGTCAGCTATGGGTAGGTTCTGACTCAATGGTACTCAACAACAACTTACATAAATACTTTATAAAATAATACCTTCCATCGCTACATAAAAAGGAAAATAACAATGAACTTGCATAGAAAGAGGTGATGACTGTATAATTTTTCTCTTTCTCAACTATTACCGACTCAAAGCTCTGCTCTTAAAGCCTCCTGTATCATTTTTTGGATAAAGAGCTCCTTTCACAAATGTCAGGAAAGTGTCAAATCATGTTCCAGCTAGGATCCAATAGAGACTTTCTCTCTGACATAATCAGAAGAATGTAAAGCAAGTAGACAGAAGAGCCCCAGCCGGGGATTCAGTACCACTGCCACTGTGTGCTGCCCTGAACCCTGTCCGAGCCAACGTGGGTCCTCTACACCCTGGACAACTGGTTTTGAGCTTTAAGATACTGCCGACACAGTCACATGACCAGGACAAATCAAGTGTGTGACTTTGTCAGTATCCCCTAACAACAACACTAACAACAATTCAATCTCCTGCACGGTTTTGTTTGCTTAACTGTACAACAGGGAAAGTGATTATCATTAATTCTAAGTACTGCTTTTAGGATGTATGAGATGACTTGTGAAAATAGTTTCTACCCTCTCTGGCTTATGGAATGCTATTGTTAAGTGCCATCAATTAGCTCCACCGACTCAGTTATCCTATGAATAACAGATGGAAACCTGATCGCGTCATGCTTCGTCCCCACTATCTCTCCATGCTCAAGCCCATTGCTACCATGGGTTTTGATTGTGAATCCAAGTGAAATGAAATTCTTGACAACTTCAGTCCTTTTCCTATCTATCATGAGGTTCCTACTGGTCCAGTGGTGAGGATCTTTGTTTTCTTGTTATTGAAGTGTAATTCATACTAAAGACTATTGTTGTTGTTGTGTGCTGTTGAGTTGTTTGCGACTCATAGTGACCCTGTACAACAGCTCTGAACCCTGCTCTATCCTGAGCCAACCTTATTGCCTCTGACACACCTATCCCCATTAGCCAAGTCACTGAGTCAATCCTTCTCATCAAGTATCTCCCTCTCTTGTGTTGTCTATACACCCTCTCCAATGACTGGTTGCTCCTTGCAATATGCTCAAAGTATGTGAGATGGGGCTTCAGAATCCTTACCTCCAAGGAGCAGCCTAGCCTCACTGTCTCTAGGATGAACTTGTTTATTCTCCTAGCAGTTCATGGTATAGTCAATACTCTTCTTCAGCACCACAGCTCAAAGGCATCAATTCTTTTATCATCGTAGTCACTGGACAGCTTTCTGGTGCATAGCAAGTAATTGCAAAGAAAATGGACTGGATCAGGCACACCTTAGTCTCTAGGCTGACATCATTGTTCTTCAGTTCTTTGGAGAGGTCCCTGACAGCAGACTTTCACAATGCAATTTGTCTTTTCTTTGGTTTGTTTGAGTTTCTTTTACTGTATAAATTTCTTCTTATACATATTTCTTTCAAATCTGCATTATTTCTTGGGCAGTATAGTGAGGTTTTAAAAAATTATTATTAATTTTAATGAAAGTTTACAGAGATTTTTTATTTTCATTCATTCATTGTTGCACTTTTCTCCCTGCCCACCCCTCCCCTCCAGTTTGTTCTTCTTTTTGAAAAGTAAAAATCTTTCATTCAGTCCATCTCCTCAAGTTCACTGCACTATGCAGTCTTTGTTCTGGACTCCTGTCGTGACAATATTACCTATTCACATATCCCTTTTAAACAGTTCTCTCTCTCATCTGTCTCAATGAAGTATGCATAACTTATCCCATCTTTCTCAGTCTCCTTCCAACCCCGATGTCAGTCCCGTTTTACAACAGTGACACTATGCAGTATTTGTCCTTTTGTGACTGAAATATTTTACTCCACCTTTCTTCAAGTATAAACACTCTAAAATTTTAACTCCAAAACCTATCTTCCCTCTCTACTTTAACTCTAGAAGCTATTTTCCCCCACTGATGGGCCCAGATAGTAATGTTTTGCTGAATGAATATAACATGGATTTAAAAAAACAAAAAGAGAACAAGGAATGAAGAAACCTGCTATGTTCATATTATAGGTGCTTTCAGGTCACTCCAAGACATGGGGAGAAAGGCTCAGAAGTATTTAGCTGCACAGCCCATGAAGAACTAAGTGCCCTTCTTTATGTAGACTGCTGGTTGTGACTTATCTGTTTACATGAAGTATTGGGTCAGGTGCTATATTTAGAAATACAGTCTCACATGAACAGGTGATGGTGCAAGCCCATTGCTCCTCTTCAGGTCTCCTATAACTTCACCTGCTTCCCAACTCTGAACTCAAGTGACCATAACCAGTGGATGATGGGGGTCCAGGGCTCATTGGAAACTGAAGTTATGAATGAAACATATGGAGTGGGGACCTTAGAAATATAGAATAGGAATCATATGTCTTATTCTTTCCATGTTTTCTGTCATGTACCATCAAATGAAGTCCATGGAATCGTCTATAAACATGTCCTGGAGGACACAAACGCAAACCAAAACAGTTTTTAAGGAGCCGACTGTGACGCATGATGACTCCACGTGTTTCAGGGTAGACCATGTGCCATATGGTTTTTGATGGCTCTGATACTGGATTGTAGATCTTCTGTCCTTCCTTCTGAGGTTACTTTTGGTTAGTAGGTGAATATGTAAGCATTTGCACTATATAAGGCCTCTTTGACCTTCAGGAAGTGGATGTATGTGAGATATACAGAAAGAATGAATTCTCTGATGCTCATCTCTATAAAGTCCCAAGAATGAAGCATGAAATTGAAGCATTCTAGGTCACCGAACAATTTCAACACATGGCTGTCAAGTGGGTTCCAATTAACAGTGACTCTATAAGACCAAGAAGAATTCTGGCCCAATTCTATTTTGATTCTAAGTCTGTAATCTTTAGGGAATCATATTTTTTTTTTGAGAGGCTGTCAATGGATTTGGACCATTGACCTTTGGTTAGCATTTACATACTTCACTGAGTGCCTTTCAGGTTCCTTTTCTGGATCATAAAATGGAGAGATTGAAATGTTATAATTAGGAGACTCAACCTTCCTACTCTCTACCCTTTTTCTAATCTCATTTTCCTGTCCAAGAGAAAAGGAAAGGAAAGATTTCTCTTCTCTTTATGGTTCCAGGATAATTTTGACTAGGGTAGCAGTCTCACAACATAATCTTTTCTATGATTCTCTCCTGATCAGTAACAATGCTTTTAAAAACCACCCTTTCAAAAAAAACAAACAAACAAAAAACCACCCTTTCTCATGCTTACATGTTAGACATTGTTAGAAAGGCTTTGTGCATTATATCTCATTTAGTCCTTGCTATACACTGTGAGGTAGTTAACAGTTTTGTTTTAGGGAGGACAGGATTGAGATATCAGAGCTCAATTAGATTGTTCCAGCTTACAGAGCTAACAAGAGCCACGATCTGGATCAAGAATTTACACTCTCTTCTCCTCTACCTGTAGGAAGAAGATCAAGTCCATCAGCCTGATACTCAGTGTCTTCCATACCTAAGTCCCATCTGCCTAGTCCCTTGTCTATGTAGTGTGTTCTACACCTTTTAAACAGACCAAATACTTTCTTGTCTCCACCTGAAGTGCCCTCTCAAATGAGTTTGGGTAGTTCAAGGGGAGAGCACTGGTCTTAGATATAAAGAATTATATCAAGTCCTTATTTTTCTGCTTTCTTCTCCCTATGTTGTTGTGGTAGTGAGCTGTTGAGTTGGAACCGAACCATTGCTAACCCCTCTGGTAGGTTTTCAGAGGCAGTAAGTAGCATGGGAGGAGATTGCCTATCCTTGTCTTTTGGAGCAGCTGGGGAATTAGAATCATTTGCCTTTGATATTGCAGTGTAGCTTCTTATCACTGGGCTACCAGAGCTCCCTCCTTGTGCCTAAGGAAGGAGGAATTTGGACTCCATGGCCTCTCTGCTTCTACTGCAGACACTTTAGGATTCTAAGCTGCCCTTACGCCATAATGTTGGACTACTGACATGGCCTAGTTTGAGCCTTATGCACTGGTCGGTCTATCTGCACAAGTCTAGTTTCTGTGCATGACTTGGTTAGTTTGTCCCTATTTCACAGGCAGTGCTTCTCCTGGACAATTTTATGCAAAACCTTCTCAGAGACAGTTATCCTACCTCATGCCTTCCTGAAAAATGGTGCCTCTGTCTCAGACATTCACGCTTTCTGATCCAGATGGTTGAGGTCATAAGAGAATATGAGAACTTCAGCTGTAGATTCGGAAAAGATTGAACTTCAATGACTTTTCTTAAGAAGTCTCTTGACTTTTCACTGGCTATTTCCTGTGGCCTAAATAATACATCTTAAAAAACACGAAAAGAACTTGACTGTGCCTTTCTGACTAGAAGCCATTCTAGCCTACTTGCCTCTCCCCTTCACTTATCACTCTTCCCTTCCACAAAATCATCTCCAATTGCTAGTCATGGACCAGTAGGACCAAATCTGCTTAGAGAGGACAACCTTTTTTTTTCTAATAAAAACAAAGCATAGCAGACAAAAGCAAAACAAAATCCATTGCCATTGAATTGATTCTGACTCTTGGTGACCCTATTGCATTAGAGAAGGACTGTGCTCTGTACAATTTTCAGTGACCTTTTGGATGTAGATCACTAGACTTTCCTTTTGAGGTACTGCCAGCCAAATTTGAACCTTCAACCTTTTGGCTAATAGCAGAACACATAGTCATTTGTGTGACCTAGTCATTTTTCCTCATGGGCTGCTCATTTTTCACATGTAGCTGGTGATAGAAAGGCAGATCCTCAGTGCGGTGTATCGACATAGCAACAGTGAACCTGAGCAGGACAGAGAATATTAGGTGGAGCAAGGTTGGGCAAAGTTTGGATCTGTTGTTCGTAAAGGTCGCTATGAGTCATAGAACTTAACAACAAAGATAAAATTAGATTTAAGGGGAGAAGTGCTCCTAAGGGCATGGATTATGTTCCGGAACTGTGAGCAGAGTTTATGAATTTAGTGAGCACGTAATTAGCAAGGAGCTTACTTAAATTAGCAAGTGAAGGAGTGATGAAGCTGGAAGGAATCAGAAAAGGAAGTGGGCCCAGAATGGGCCCAGAGAGAACAAGCGCTCTTCACAGAGAGAATGTGTGGTGGAAGAGTGAGAAATCATGTTCCCATTCATGAGTAATGAGGAAAGAAAGAGCACAGATGTTTAAAAATAGCACAAAATGGGTAGAGGGGACAACCTCTGCTTTGAGCAAAGGTTTTATTGGAAAGAAAGGTGAAAATTGCTTTAGACTCAATAGAAACCATGCAAAAGTGATTCTCAGTATGATTCTGATAATAAGTGACCTTCAAACATTGGGAACTTTAGAAATTGCTAGAGTTGGAGCTACCAATAATGGAGAGAGCTCTACAGGACAGCAGGAAGGATGGAGAAGTATTTAAAAATTGTTGGTGTCCCAAGTGATTGTTTCCCCTCTGGGACTCTTCAAACAAAAGCAATATATTTAGATCATCTGGTAGAGAAGCACAGAAGCTATGTGGTTGACCGTTCTGAAATTGTGATTTTGATTTTTTTTATAATATTTTGACTAGTTTTTCCTTCTTCCCTCCCTGTTCCTTGTTGTTGATTGCCATTGAGTCAGGCATGACTCATAGTGACCCTATGAACAAAAGACCTGAGCCTTTTTAGAACTATCATAATTTATCAAAGATCGTAATTTCCAGAGGCATATTGTTTAGAAAGTACATCCCACTTCTGCTTCCAAACCAATCTTAAACTGGGAGTTCCACTAAACACTGTCCGCCATGGGTAACTGTTATGGGATTTGACACCCCAGTGACACAAGGTTTAGTGTCACAGCAACCCCAGATTACCTCAGTACAGCAAATTGGCAGAAGAATGCTGTACCACTTAGAATAATGTACCTCAAAAATATAATAACAACTGACTTTTAAATATAAGGGTACTCCACGAGGTCTTACTGACTTTAAACAAATTGCTTAAATAAAAACAACCAATAGAACATATTGTTGTTGTTTTTGCTGTTGTTAGGTGCCGACAAATCGTACAGCAGTTCTGAACCTTTCCCTGTCCTGAGCCAGTCTCACTATTTCTGACACACCAACCCCCATTGCCTCGGATATTGTATCAACTTATCTCATCCCGAGTCTTCCTCTCCTGTGCTGTCCATCTACCCTTATAAATATGTAAGCTTAATACATTTATAATGGCGTTCTTTGGTTTATCCTATTTGGAATGGTTTTCTGAACGTCTTGATTTTATACATTTATATTGTTCCTTCAACATAGTGGGGGAATTTTAGCTATTATCTTTTGAAATACTTTTTTTCTGCATAGATTTCTTTCTCCTGTTTGTATAAGATTCTAATTATGTGAATCTTAGAAGTTTTCATACTGTCCTGCAACAGGCACTGTCAAATCAACAACGACACATAGCAACCCTATGAGCAAAAGATTGAAAGTGTGCTTATTCTGTGCTATACTCATTGTTTAAAGTCTACCTTGTTGAAGGTCTTCCTCTATTTTTCTAACTCTACTTTTCCCAGGATAATGTCTTTTCCCAAAGACTGGCACATTTTGACAACATATCCAAAGTAATGAGGGTAGGTGTGTTGGAGACAGTGAGATTGGCACAGGATAGAGCATGGTTTAGGCCTGTTGTACATAGAGTTGCTATGAGTCACAGGTGACTCGATGGCACATAACAACAACAACAACAACAACAACAACATTCAAAGTATGCCTAAAGCAAGTTTTTGAGCCTCTTTCTTGCTAATTTTTTAGAAAAATGTTTCTTCTACATGCAGAACAGATAATTCAGGAGGCTAGACCTTATGAGGAGGAATGTAGCATCAGGAATGAAGGAAGACTTATAAACAACATTATGTAGATGACCCAAACTTGCTTGTTGAAACTGAGGAGGACCTGAAGCATTTGCTGTAGAGGGCCAAGGACTGTAGTCTCCAGTATGGATTGAAGCTCAATTTAAAAAATAACACTACAAAAAACAAAACAAAGATTCATACGAGTGGGCCTATTGGCAGCAACATGACAGATGGAGAAGAGATTGAGAAATTTCAGCTTGCTCGGTTCCACAATCAACACTCTTGGCACTAGCAGTCGGGAAATCAAAAGACAGATCATATTAGGAAAATCTGCTCTTAGGGTCCTTTCCAGAGTGCTAAAGAGCAATGATGTCACCCTAGAGACTAAGGTGTACCAGAACCAGGCCATGGTCTTCACAATTACCTGTTATGCATCAGAGAGCTGGACAATGACCAAAGAGGACAGAAGAAGAATTAATACTTTTCACTTGTGCTAAAGAGTATTGAACATACCATAGTCTGCCAAGAGAAGAGGTCTATCTTGGAGATGGTGAAGTCAAGCTGTTCCTTGGAGGCAAGGATTGTGAGGCTCTTACATACTTTGGGCATGTTTCCAGGAGGGATAGGTCCTTGGAGAAAAACATCATGCTTGGAAGGGTAGAGGGACAGTGCTGGAGAGGAAGACCCTGGATGAGAGGAAGATCCTGGATGAGTTACCCAAAGTAACTGGGATAATGAGCATAGGTGTATCAGAGACAATGAGATTGACCCAGGATAGAGCAAGACTCAGAGCTATTATGTATAGGATCATTATGTTGTTGTTGTTTTTGCCTTCAAGTTGGAATCTACTCATAGCTGACCCTCTTGTGGCTTTTCAGAGGCAGTTAATCTCACAGGAGGAGATTGCCCTTCCTTTTCCTGTGGAGCAGCTGGTGGCCTCGAACCACATACGTGGCCTTCGGGATTGCAGCACAGCTACTTGCCACTGGGCCACCAGAGCTGTGGCTAACTTCATGATATGTAACAACAGTTGTTGTTATTATTGTTGTTATGTGCCATCGAGTCGCTTGCGACTCATAGCGACCCTATGTGCAAGAGCCCTAAACGCTGTTTTATTCTGTGCCAACCTCACCATCTCAAACACACTCATTTCCACCACTCCAGTCATAGAACTGATCCATCTCATCCAAGATTTTCCTTTCCTGCGCCGCCCCTCCACTCTGCCAAACATGATGTTGCTCTCCAAGGACAACTCCCTCCTTGCAACATGCCCAAAGTATGTCCGATGAAGCTTCAGAATCCTTGACTCCAAGGAGCATTCCGGCTTCACCTTCTTCAGGACGAACCTGTTTGTTCTCCTAGCAGTCCATTCAACACTCTTCTCCAGCACCACAGCTCAAAGGCATCAATTCTCTTTCTATCAACCCTATTCACTGTCCAACTCTCTGATGTATCCAGACTAAATAATTTCTATAAATCTGTCTTCAAGTCCTTGACTCTTTTCTGAGTAATCTTCAATTTACTGTTGAATCTACCCAGGCAATTTTTCTTTTGAGGTATTTTAGTTTCAATTCTAAAATTCTTTTTTTAAATTGTAGTTTCCATTTCTTTACTGATAACTTTTTTCTCTCTGCAATTTATTTAAATACTATTTGCCTTGACACCATGGAGCATCGTTACAGGAACTGCTTTGAAATTTTATCTGATAATCCCAACGTCTGGGTTCTTTCAGACTTGATAGCCATTGTCTTTCCCTTTGACAATTGTGAATCTTTTCCTGTTCTTCATTTGTCAACAAATTTGAAATCATTCATTTCCTGTAGCTACTGGAACAAATTACTATAAAGTTAATAATTTAAAACAACACAAATATGTTTGTTCATAGTTCTGGAAGTCAGACTCTAAATTTAAGGCACGGGTAGATTTGTGTCCTGGCTTCAGGGAAAATTCATTTTCTTGCACTTTTAAGGTTCTAGAGCTGCCTGTATTGTGCTTGTGGCCTTTTCCTCCATTTAAACACTCCCCCACCTCCAATTTTTGCAACCAAAAATGCTAACCTCTGTTATTTCTATCAGATTCTGAACTTTCCTCCTCCTTCCCTCCCTCACATATAGACTGTTTTGAGTGCCTTGGGGTCACCCAGATAATCCCTCTATCTCAAGATTCCTAACTTAATCACACCTGCAAAATCCATTTTTCCATGTAAGATAACATATTCTTGGATGTTGATATTGGAGCATGATCATCTAAAAAAAGTTCTATTGCACTGAGTTGAAGTCAACTCACAGTGGCCCTATGTTGTTATGTTGTTGTTAAGTTCCGTCGAGTCGTAGGCGACTCATAGCAATCCTATGAAGGAAAGTCCTGGACACCTGTATAACTTTTGTCCTTTCTTTAGGTTCATAGGGTTTCCAGAGGCAAGCTATTATGGAAGTGGATGCCACTCCTGCTTCCAGGCTTGTTTTAATCAGGGAGCTCCACCAAACAGTGTCCACCATGGGTAACCATTCTCACATTTGACTCCTTCCTCTGTGTCACATTGTTCGGCTTCACAGCAGCCATGAGTTACCTCTGAATGGCAAGTGGACACACCAGGGTTACACGACCTAGAAGAATGTTTCACCAAAAACAAAGGCAGGCCTGAGGGCCGTGGAATAGAGTCACCCACCTTTGGCTTGGGAGCATGGCTCTCTGTCCTCTAGGCCAACTGCTCTCTCTCCCCCCGACCCCCAGGATAGAATAAAAATGCCCCCTGGGGATTCTGAGACTTTAACTCTTCGTGGAAGCAGCAGACGAATGCTTCTTTCTCTTGCAGAGTGTCTGATAGCTGAGCGCATCACCAGTGTGCCCCTCAAGCTCCACTGTGAGCATTTTTGGTAGTTCATTGTTCAGCTTGTTAAGATTCTATCCTAGGCATTTTGAATTTTATGTTATGTGTATCTAAATTCTATGAAATTTTTTGGGAACATTATTTTTAAAGCAAGTCATTAACTAGTGAAGATTCAGATTGCAGGTCCTGGCCTGCTTTCTGCAGGCTGTTGTTTCCAATGTCAATTGAATTTTCAAAGTCTGTGTTGTGTTAGGACCTACTCTGCATGTGAGTCACCCAGGGGTGTACTTGGGACCTAGGCCATAATCGACATCTTTGTTAATTTCTCAGAGATTTTGCTGCGCTGCGAAGTATCCGTTACAAATGCGCACAATTTTGGAGTGAGCCCAGGACTTCATCCTTAGAAACAAAACCAAACTCAAACTCACTAAATCAGAGACAAATTGCTTTGGGAAAGTTGGCTGTCAGGGACCGCTCCAGAGAGCAATGATGTCAGGTTGGAGACTAAGGTGCACCTCATCCAGACCATAGTCTTCATAATTGCATACTATGTGCCAGAGAGCTGGACAATGGCTAGGGATGATATAAAGAGAATTGATGCCTTTGAGCTGTGGTACTGGAAAAGTGTTGAATGTACATACCATGGACTGCTAGGAGAACAAACAAGTTTGTTCTGGAGAGGGTGAAGCTGGGCTGCTCCTTGGAGTCAAGGATTCTGAAGCTTCATCTGACATACTTTGGGAATGTTGCAAGGGGGGATCAGTTCTTGGAGAGGGACATCATGTTTGGAAGAGTAGAGGGACAGCACAGGAGAGGAAGACCCTCGATGAGATGGATAGATTCTGTGATTGGGACAGGTGTGTCAGAGACAGTGAGGTTGTCATAGGATAGAGCAGAGTTTAGGACTGTTGTTTATAGGGTCACTATGTATGGGTTGCAAGTGACTTGATGGCACATAACAACAACAATGTTAAGTTGATTACAATTGATGGAGATAGTTCACTGTGTTTCTGAACTTCTTTGTCAACTCTTCAGCTTGCAACCTAACACACAACCCACTGTCTGTCCCATCAAGGCTCTCTCTGCTTAGACAAGGCAGATGGTTTTTTCCCTGTTCCTTCCTCTTTATGGCCCATGTAGGCTCTATAGGTTTCTGACTGACCATCTTGGAGAACAGCCTTCCTGCGCAGTGGACAGGGACCGTGCCATTTAATGGCATTTTTTTTCATCACCCATATAGAGAAACTTGGTTCAATTGCTAGCCAGTGCACATTATGTGCAGCCACTACCTCTCTGTTTGTGAAGGCTTGTGTGTTGCTGAACAAGTTTCAGAAAAACTTCCAGAGTGAGACTAGAAAGAAAGTCCTGGTGGTCTACCTCTAAAAATCAATCAGTGAAAACTCTAAGTATCGTAATGGTCTCACCTTGGTGTGCATGAGTTCACCAGAATCAGGAGCTTCTTTGGAGATATGATCTACAACTGTCCTCAATTTCTTCATCTTTGGCTAAAATGGTTGGTGCATATATTGGAATAATAGTTATATTATTCAGTCTTCCTTGTATATGTATGGATTGTTTCCTATCATTAACAGTGTTGTATGTAAGGTACAGACCTTTTAATGTCCTTTTTCATAATGAACATGACACAGTTTCTTTTCAGTGTATCAGTCCTGGCATAATATACCATATGATTGTCTGATTCAAATCAAGGTGTTTCAGGAAACAGATGTAGTCCTGGATGTAGTCACTAGTCAGTGCCAAGATATTTGGAAGAAGCTATCTGGTCAAGCAACTGCAGGTGATCTTTATTGGTTCCTACTCTAAAAAAACAATGGCGATCCAACAGACTGCGGAAATCATTGAAAAATGTCATTAATATAAAATGCAAGTAAAGTCTTGCTGAAGATTAAGAAAAAACCAACTGTAACATTACAGTAACGAGGAACTGTTATAAATTAAAACTGGATTCTGTAGAGGCCATGGTACAAGGAATATCATTGCTGATGTCAGAAGGCTCTTTACTGAAAACAGAGAATACCAGGTAGATGTTTCTCTGAGATTTATTGACTATGCAAAAATATTTGACTGTGTAGATCATAATAAATGAGGGACAACATTGAGAAGAATGGGAATCCCAGAACATTATATTGTATTCTTGTAAAACCTATGTACAGACCAAGTAGCATTTATTCAAACAGAGCACAATTTATAATCAGGAAAGGTATATATCAGGATTGTATCCTTTCTCTCTACCTATTCATCTGTCTTTTGAGCAGATAATTCAACAAGCTGGAGTATTTTAAGAAGAATGTGACATCCGGATTGGAGGAAGACTCATCAGTGACTTAAGTTATGCAGGTGGCGCGACCTTGTGTGAAGAAAGTGAAGAAGACTTAAAGCATCTGGAGATAGATGGGCAGTCTCTTCCGCTGTGATTTACTGCCCCAGTGGAGATTCCTTTTTGAGTTGGTTCCTCCTCTAAGGCAATGAATGAGTAGTTTGTTTTTTTTTAAGGTGCCTCTGGGTATACTCACATCATACACTCTGGGTGTGTGTGTGTGTAAGAGGGAGGGAGGGAGAGAGAGAGAAGGGGAGGGGAGGGAGAGGAGAGGAGAGGAGAGGAGAGGAGAGGAGAGGAGAGGAGAGAGTAGTTGTTAGTTTTGGGTACTTTTGTAGCCAGCACTGTTGTTGTGCTGCACGTATAACTCCTGCTTGCCTTAGGACCTGTCTAGGATCCTCCAAGGAAGGAAGAACACAGGGAACCTCCTCTTCTTTCTCCAAAAGGCTCCCAGGTTTACTCTGCCCAGAAAAAGAAAAGAAAATATCTTCAATTTTTCTTTCTGTCTGTACGTGTTCTTCCATTCTGGGATTTCAGTTGCCCAGAAGTCTACACTTGGAGAATTTAAAGTTTTTTTTGTTTAAATTTATTATTATTATTATTATTAATTTTAATGAAAATTTACAGAGATTTTGGATTTCCATCCATTCATTGTTGTATTTCCTCCCTGCCCATCCCTCCCTCCCCTCTAGTTCAGTCTTATCCTTGAAAAGTAAAAGAAAAATTCTTTCATTGTTATAGAATCAAAGTTTAAAAAGGAACTAGGTAGGTCACAGCTGTGTGGTTGTACTTTGAATTTTGACTTTCCTCCTAGTTTGCCTGCTGTTTACTTTCTTAGTATTCTCATAGTGTTGTTTTACCTAATTTTTCAGGGAATTTTAGTCATGATCAGTGAAGGAGGTAGGGCAGCATGTTCTCAACTCCAGAACTGGGGTCCCAGGTAGATTGCTAATGATTTAATTGGAAGCAAAGCAGTAGATTTTGATATTTTTTTATATAAAATTTTTTAATTTTTAAAAATTATTATTGTAGTTGTTGATTTTTATCAAGTCGAGCATGACTGATAGTGACCCTATAAGCAAAAGACCTGAAGCCTTCTGATATTACCTTTTCTCAAAGTTCATAGAGTTTCCAGAGGCATGTTGTTTAGGAAGTAGATTCAACTTCTGCTGCCAACATTTTAAAAAAATTATATTCATTTATTTACAAAATTCAAATGCATTGTTTTCTGGAACAGATTCTTCCAATTTCCCTCAAACACCCCCATCAATTTTTACAACTCCATGATTAAACCTTCCTCCCCCTGCACATCCTCATCCCTCTGCTTCCACCCTCCCACCCCTTGGATCCTTATATTTGTCCTACAATAATGGTTTTATACAATATTTTTCCTTATGGGACTGAGTTTACTCAACATAATGCTCTCCAGTCCCTCCCAAGTTAAGTAATAATTTACAAAATCATTGTTCCTGCATGCTATGTAGTATTCAATTGCGTGAATGTACCATAATTTCTCAATCCATTTGTTAGTGGTTGGCCATCTGGTCTGTTTCCAAGTTCTTGTGATGGTGAATAATGCTGCTATGAACATTGGTGTAAAGTCTCCATTGTGCTCATTTCTCATTTTCTCAGGGTATATTCCAAGTAGTTGAATAGATTTTGACATTAAAGTAAAACATATCACTAGTCTTGGCCACATTGAAGAGGAAGTGTACATTGAATCCCCCTAGAGAGTCTAGGGGTGGAATATTCTTTTTCTTCTTAAAAATTGGTTTTGGTACAATTATTCATATAGATCAATGCCTTTTATCACTGGGAGTGCAATGTTGGTACTTAAATGACTGTCTTGAATCTTGGTTGCTCATTTGATGCATGTAGGAAGTTGCTTTCTCTTTCTGTGTGTGAAGTAGGGATCATCATCAAGGTAGTTATCTTTCACCCCCTGCGGTTGTTGCTGTTGCTAGGTAGCCTTGGTTGGACCTCATGCCCAACAGAGTGGAACCCTGGCTGTTCTGCACCAGCTTCACAATTGCTGCTTTGTCTGACCCCATTGTGTCAACCCTTCTTCTTGATGGTTCTGCTTTCCCCCCTAACTCTCTATATTACCCACTATGCTGTCCTTCTCCAGTGACTGTTCCCTGCTAACAATATATCCAGAGTATTTTAGTGTTTATTTTGTTTCAGGATTTCTATTGCAGGCTTTACATACATTCTTTATCTTTGCAGTAACTCATCAGTAAATGTTGTTTCGGTCTTGAGCCTGTGTAAGAACAGCTGGTTTACAGCCTAAATGGTGTCCATCTCACTCTCTTACAGACCCAGCACCTAGCCAGTGCCTGGCACATAGTACGTGTTCAGTAAATATTTAGCCAGTGAATGAATAAATGTAAGACCACCACCTTCCCTTGCCTCCCCCTGACCACCAATGTTTTAGAGCTATTTAAGGAGAATCCAAGATCAGTACATGCTCTTTTCTTCTAGCGGCAGCTGTGGGAAAAGAGATTGTCAAAGGAATGCCCCACGTTTATTATTCATCTCTTCATTCAACAAATGTGTGTATCTGGTAGTATTCTGGCCACCTTATATCCAGTGGTGGGAGAAGGAAGGCGAATGAGACCCCAAGCTTCATAGAACTTACCTTCCAATGTGTAAGAGACAGGCAAGGATAAGCAAATGTGACCATTTCAAGTGATGTGATATGGAAAACGAATGTAGAGTGAAGGACAGAGATGTGGTAGACAGGTGTATGGGAGCTGTTTGAGCTGGAATGATCAGATAATGTGCTCTGAAAAGGTCAGCTGAGAAGTGAGAAAGAACCTGTTAGGTACCATACACCTGTGGGTCCTTGACAAACCTGGAATTTCCTTCTTGCTTTACACACAATGATGTCTATTTTAAGAGCTTGCTACACAGCACCTAGCCTAAAGTTTGTTCCAATGAATCTCTGTCCAGTGAGTGAATAAATGCAAGACCACCACTAGCCAATTGCTCATTGTATTCACTGGATAAATACATGATATAATCAAGACTGTAAAAGAAATATAAAATGCACTCAAGAGAACCAGTTACTCTCACAGTGCTGAAAAGTCATCACTTACTACTCCTAAATAAATGAAAGAATATAAAAATAGGAGGTCTAAAGGAGTCTTAGGTATTTGAGTTTTTGAGTAGGGATCAGAAAAGGTGTGTTTTTATTTAGCCCAATGGTTTTTTTTTTTAATCGTCTGATGTTGTTGTTAAGTGCCATAGAGTCGGGGCGACTCATAGTGACCCTATGACCAAAAGACCTGGACACCTGTGTAACTTCCATCCTTTCTCCAGGTTCATAGGGTTTCCAGAGCCAAGCTATTATGGAAGTGGATGCCACACCTGCTTCCAAGCTTGTTTTAACTGGGGACTCCACCAAACACTGTCCACCATGGGTAACCATTATCGCATTTGACACATCAGTGTCACAGTGTTCAGCTTCACAACAACCACGAGTTACCTCTGTACAGCAAGTGGACATACCAGGGTTATATGACCTAGAAGAATATTTCACCAAAATACTAAAGGGATTCTTTTTACTGTTTGTTTCATTACCTGCTTTATCAGGCTAAGTTTTGAAAAAGATTGGCTACCAAAATACTTAATAAATAAATGAATTTATTAAATAGATTTCTCATGACAATAAAATGTCAATATAAAGGGTTAGTGTATTAAAGTAAAAATAAAAAGATACTTGTTTTAAAAGATGAATGTTTTGGTTTTTTAAAAAATTTTAAAACTTATAAATAATATTTATTTATAATGCTCATTTAAGAGACATTAAAAAAATCTATTTCTGTCCCTGAGGTCAGAAACTTTCCTCTAAATGTTTATTATTATATTTCCAGAAACTAGCAGTGCTTGACACCAAATAGGTGTTTAATATTTGTCAAATGAGTAAGTTTTTAGGATCTAAATAGAATAATGAAATAATAACAAAAATGTCATTAAAGGCAATAAATTTCTTTAGTATACAAATTCAGATTTTTTTTTGGCTGGAATGTTGAAGTTAAAGTGATTTGCATTCTGAGATAAAGCAAATCTGTGAACTCTCAAATCACTGTCATCACACCCACTCTTTATTTTATGATAGATTTTTAAAACTGAGCAGAAATTCACATAAAATTTATCATTTCAAAGTGTACAATGGGCATTTAGTACAGTCACAGAGCTGCACAACCATCACCTGTGTCTAATTCCAAATGTTTTCATCTTTCTCACAGGAGACTCACACCTATTAATCAGTCACTCCCCATTCTCCCCATTCTCTGCAGCCCCTTCCATCCTCTGCTCTGTTTTATGTATTTGTGGGTTTACCTATTTTGGTTATTTCAGATAAATGGAATTTTACAATTTGTGATTGTAGAGGAATCCTGGTACTAGTACATTCCAAATTAGGCTGCAATCTGAAAGATGATCAGTTTGGGAGAAACACTTGGGGAGAAACATGAGCCAATCTCCTGCAAAGATTTATAGCCTTGAAATGTGATGGAGGCTTGCCCTGTGTCAGACACAAGCCAAGGATAGTGAGTAGGGTGGGTCATTTTCTGAGCACAATGTTTTGGAGGTTTAGACATATTGTAGTACATATTACTATGCCATTCCCTTGATGGCTAGAGAATATTCCACTGTATGGGCATGCCAGATTGTGTTTATCTACTCACCTGAGGGTGGTTCTCATGCATTACTTGTTATGGACTCACTCTGTGTCAGGCACTTTTACACAATTAAATCCTCACAGTGATAATGTCCATTTTGTAGCTGATCAATCTATGGCTTTCAGAGAAGTTAATCTCAAGGTCATACAGCTGGTAAATGCAGAATCAGACTTTAGTTCTTTATTACTTTGACCTTGAAACATTCACTCTTATGTAATTGGAAGGAAGGGAAGCATGGGGCTCATGGTCTTGGGATCCTTGGAGCGGGACTTCTTGGATTTGAATCCTGGCACTGATCCTTCATAGCTATGTGACTTTGGTCAAGTGACTAGGCCATTCTGGGCTTCACCTTATTCACCTCTAAAATAAACCAAAAGAATAAAAGAAAAAACCCCAAAACTCTCCAAAACCCAATTGCGATGGCTTTGGTTCTGCATTATGGAATCCCCCATATGCATCAGAGTAGAACTGTATTCCATCAAGTTTCAATGGTCGTGGTCTTCTGAAGCTGGGTTGCCAGGACTTTCTTCCAAGGTACCCCTGGATAGACTGAGAGCACCCACCTTTTAGTTCATATTGGAACATTGAACCATCTGTGCTATCTAGGGGTTCCTGGACATAAGTATTTGCCTAATTAGGTTGTTAAGATAAACAAGTTGTTTTATGTAAGAGTTCTAACGCTAAGAATTCTAATTCTAAACCTAAGCGATTGAAACAATCCTGCACAAAGAATTTGGATGTTGAGCTCTGCAGTTAGTGGCAGACATGGTCCTGAGCATCTGGGCCTGGAGGCCTTTCTCTGTTTCACAGATTCTAACTAGACTGCAGGTGATGCCAAACCCTCTCCTGTTCTGCTGGCTTGGACTGTGTATCAAGTTGGCAGCTAATTTTCTCTGAGCAGTTGGTTGGAATGGGCCTCAGAGGCTGCACCTATAATCATAAAGCACACAGCTCTAGCTCAAACAGTCATCCCCCCGCCTCTGAATGCTTAGGGCTTACTGCGGCTTTATTGATCACAGCCATCTAGTGCTCTCAGCAAGAGCCCTGCATTTAACCCACACAGATTGGTTTTGCTGTTCTGTGCTTTGTTGTTTTTTTTTTGGCGTTTTGACAGAGCCTGAGAATTAACAGTGTTCTTGGGAGTGCTGGGAAGCGGTTGGCTGTTGACACATCCATCTTGCTGTATGCTTCACCAACAGAGATGGCTGATCTCATCCCTCTCTCCCCACCAACTTCAGAATCAGGTTTCTGAAACACAGATCTGATCTGCCATTCTTTTGCTTAACTGTTCAGTGGTGAGGAAATGCTGGAGTGGTAGGATTAATGTGTATTATGACTGTGGCAGTAGTTAAATGGAAGCTGTTATGTGTCTGTTGAGTTGACTATGAATCATAGTGACCCTGTGAACAAAAGATTGGAACCTTGCCCTGTCCTCACCAGCCTCATGATTTCCTTGCTTGAGCCCATTGTTACAGTCACTGTATCAATGCAGCTGGTTGAGGGTCGCACTCTGTTTCTCTGATCCTCCATCTTCCCCAGAACAGTATCATTTTCCAAAGACTGACCCCTCCTGACAACATGACCAAAGTGCATGAGATGAAATGTCATCATTCTTGTTTTTAAGGAGCACCCTGCCAGCACTTCTTCCAAAAGAGACTTCTTTTTCTTTTTTTTTTAGTCCATGGCATATTCAACACTATTCTCCAACACCATGATTCAAAGTCAAAAGTTCTTCTTTTTCTATTATCCTTATTTCCAGTTCATCTTTCTGATGCATATGAAGCAGTTGAAAATACCATGGTTTGGACCAGGCACACTTTTGTCTTTAAGCTGACTTCATTGTTCTTTAACACTTAGGAGAAGTTCTTGGCAGCAGATTTTCCCAATGCAGCAAGTCTTTGGATTTCTTGACTGCTACTGGCATGGGTGGTGATTGTGGAAATAAAACAAAATCACTGACAACTTTAATCTTTTCTCCATCTATTGTGATTTTAAAAAATGATTTATTAAATGGATACATGTTGTTTGTTGTCATTGAGTAAACTCTGCTCTATATAGATGCTATGCTCTACAGAATAAAACGTTACATGACTCAGTACAACCTTCATGATCACTGTTATGTTTGAGTCCATTGTTTTGTCTACTGTGTTAATCTGTTTGAAGATTGCCCCCATTTTTGTTGGCCCTGTATAAAAAATTGATTTATACATTTGTCAAAACTCATCAAACTTCAGACTTAAGATGAGTACACTTTACTGTGTGTAAATTATACCTTAATGACACCAAGGCGAGGCTTGTTATTTCCAGTAGTTATGTCATCATAGACAATGATTTAGTAAATGCTGAGCTCATTTGTGTAAATATACTCATCACAAAATTTTGCCCAGCACATGTGTTTAATGATGCCTTCCTTAATATCCACTATTGACTTGTTAACACTGAATGCATGGCCAACAGCACTACAACTTAGGCCTAAATGAAAATTCCTTTTCTCTGGAAGGCATATCTGAGCCACTTGTGCCTGGGAAGCCAGACAACACTTGGTAGGATACCTGGAGGCCGATTTACAGCGTGATGCATACACTTGTTTGTATGCACGAACAAAAAGTGCATACATAGAGGAACATGTGACATGAATGTGACTTGAGAGGCATACCTGCTAGAGTGCTGACTTCCTCCACCAGTTGGGAGTGTTGGGAAATTTATTTTCAATGTTCTTTGCATGCTGGCAAGACATCATAAAAGGGCCATGCACATTGAATTGGGGATTTCAAAAAAATGTTAGCAAGTGAGGTCATTCACAAATATAGAATCCTTGAATACTGAGTTATGGGTAATTCACAGTTAACTGTAATCAACAGCTGGGACAAATCTAAATCCCTTGGCTGGCATTTCAGAGTTCTTCCCGGCCTGGCCACAGCCTCATTCCCACTTGTTTTCCTTCCTCTCTTCTTGTCCATAATCTATACGCTAGTCTCACGTGCATTGTCCTGCACGTGCCTTAACTACATACATGCAAGTGTGTGTAGGGGCAGTTCTGTTTTCTGAGAAAGCACCTTTGAATCTTTTCCATTGGGCAAACTGCCTTCTATCCCTTCCTAGCAAGGTTACCTCCATATCACCCTGTTTTAGACAACACAGCTTGGCTTCTCAGGATCTCAGGGACTGAGGCTGCTATTTCCATTCACAAAGAAGTTTTGTCATCGCTGGATACTTTTCTGAGAGACGGATCCTTGGGACAAACAAAAAAAGGAAGATCAACGTGAGCAGGTGGAGGGAGAGGAGGGCTGGATACAGGCACGAGGTGTAAAATCCCAAAAACCCCTCTGCTGCTCCTGCTCCCAAGAAGTCTCTCTTTTTCTCCCCAACAAATAGAAGCAGGAGAAAAGAGCAGGAACGAGATCACACTCCAGAGTGAGGCTGTGTAGGTTCCAGTGCCAGCTGTGCTCCGGGTTGGCTGTGCAAATGGAGATTAGGACTCAGGCTTCATCTTTCGGCTCCAGAGCCTGTGGATTTCCACTCACTGAAGTACTTTTCCTATTGGTGATAGACACTTTAACCAGTTGCTCTCGTGTTAAAAAGGCTTTGATGAAACAGAAAAACTAAATTGTTGCCATTGAGTTGATTCCAACCTGTGATGAGCCTATATATTACCTGAGTAAGACTCCTCCAGGAGGTTTTCCTGGATGCTTTTTTTAAAAAAAAAAATTTCTTTAACACACAGAAATTTGTTCTCTCACCGTTTAGAAGCCCAGAAGTGTGAATGTGTGAAGCCAGGGTGCCAGTATGAGGAGGAGGATTTCTTATCCTGTTGCCTCCAGAGAAAGGCTCTTTTCTCTTTTCAATCCCTCTGGTCCTTGTATTTCTTAGAGATGCCGTATGTAATGACCTCCCCCTGTATCAAGGATGTTCCCAGTATAGGAACCTGGATCCAAATGATGAGGTCTGCTTCTAGCTCTTTGTTAATGGTATGAGGTCACCTCCTCTGTTGTCTTCTACTGGTCTGTGTGCTTTGTGTTTTATACAGTCATTTATATCCATTTTAGACAATTAATAACCATAGATGCATTTTTTTTTGGCTGAAAATCTTATGATAGCAAATCATTAGTCTGTTCTACAGTGATGCTAGGTGGGTTCAAACTGCCAACATTTAGGTTAGTACAAGAGTCCAAGACATTTTTGTAAGGACTTGTAAGGGCTTGTTGTTTTGTTTGCAGTTATTATAGGTAACTGATCCATGGCTGACCTTCCAGTAGGGTTTCAGAGGCAGTTGAACACACGGGATATTTTTTTATTGTATTTTAGGCCAGATTAGGTGCTATGTGCTATAGACTTGGAGACATGAGTGAGCTACTTGTTCTTAGTTTTTAGTAGTTCTTAAACTCTGTGATTTGACAGATGTACAAACACTTAATTTCAGCTCTTTCCCGGAGATTCTGCCGAAGGGAATGGGATCAGAGACAAAGGGACAGAGGATTTCTGAATAGTTTTCAAGTCTCTCTCATGCATTATGCATTTCCTAGATTGTGACTGTCAAGTGAATGGAACACTTCACCGAGGGTGAAGGTAGGTGTCACGTGTCTTTTCAATAAGAGTAACAATTGAGGGTGAAACCAGGCTGCTCCTTGGAGGCAAGGATTCTGAGGCTTTTTCTGACATACTCTGGGCATGTTGTAAGGAAGAACCAGTCCTTGGAGAGGGACATCATGCTTGGAAGGATGGAGGGACAGTGCAAAAGAGGAAGACCCTCAGTGAGATGGATTGATTCAGTGACTGAAATAATGACAGTAGGTGTGTCAGAGACAATAAAATTAGCACAGGATAGAGCAGGTTTTAGGGCTGTTGTACATAGGGTTGCTATGAGTCACAGGTGACTCGACGGCACAAAACAGCAACAACAATGACATGACAATTATTCCTTGTCCCTAGCCATTTATTTAGGGTGTTAAGAAAATTGTGAAAATAAGACGTGTAGGACTGATGAGCAGATGAAAATGTCAGCATTTTCAAAGGCCAGGGGAAAATGAAATTTGCGTTCCATTTTGTCCTTGGCAAATAGTCAACTTCCTCCCCTTCTGTTTTTCTGTTAATCACAAGTCAGTGTGGGACTGCCTTGTTTACTTCTTTGATCTGTTTGCTCGTTGACATTCACACAGCTTTGGGAGTGGTGTTTACATTTCCTCTGTCATATTGATGAATGTGTGGGCAATTACTAGAGAAATGACTGACAGAAAATAAAACCAATATAATAGTGGAGATTATTCTGTGTGGAAAGACCTATGTTTTACAAACAAGGAAACAATTTATAACAAGAATCTACCATCATGGTTGTGGAGATGTTTGGAGAACTAGGTCTTGGTGTCTTGACCTATAACAAGTCATTAGTCTGCATATACGACTACAGCTGTAGCAGAGAAACTGTTAAATTATCTACACTGTTGTTATTATTTTGACTTCCTTTCAGTTGATAATGTAGCCAATGAATAACATCCTTCACCATTCCGAGCCTGATCCTGCCCTGAGATTATTGGTAAGCTTGTATCTCAAATGAAAAACTCAAATTTAGTACTGTGTGTTGGCTATGACTCATAGTGATGCTCCATTGCGTTTCAGAGGTTATAATCTCAATTTAAAGTAGAGATTACTCATTTTCTCCTTTGTTGTAGCTGGTGGATTAGAACTGCTAGAAACACATAGCATTTTTGTTAGCAGTGCAATATTTTACAGAATGCACCCCTGTTCTTTTATGATCCTTAAGATTTTCATGAGCAATTTTTTTCCCTGTTTATTTTCTTTTTTATTTTAAAAAATACAACAAATTGATAATTGGCATAATTACATTGCAACAAAACACTTGACATTGCAACAATTTCATGAGCAATTTTAAAAAAGTAAACCACAAGGTAGTTATTTCTTTCTAGTCTGTCTTAATTTGGAAGTTCCATTGAAACCTGTTCTCATGATCAGTGGTCCTGATGTCATTAAAGTACACTGCTGATGTAGTTTCTAATATGATTACAGACTTACCAAAATTATTTTTTGTGAAGTATCTTTTTGTTGTTGTTGTTGTTAAGTGCCATCGAGTCGCAGGCGACTCATAGCGACCCTATGAACGAAAGTCCTGGGCACCTGTATAACTTTCATCCTCTCTCCAGGTTCATAGGGTTTCCAGAGGCAAGATGTTATGGAAGTGGATGCCACTCCTGCTTCCCAAGTGTCTATTTAGTAAAGGGGAAAAAGTATCCTAGACAAAGATGCCATGGATTGCCAAAGAACATACAGGCCTATCCTGGAGAGAGTGAAGCCAAGCTGCTCCTTGGAGGCAAGGATTTTGAAGCACTTATTTTAGGCATGTTGCCCAGAAGGGTCAGTCCTTGGAGAAAAGAATCATGCTTGAAAGGATGGAGGGACAGCAGAAGAGAGGAAGACCCTGGATGATATAGATTGACACCATAGCTGAGATAATGGGGGTAGGTATGTTGGGAACAGTGAGGCTAGCTCAGGGTAGGGCAGGCTTCAGAGCTATTGTACACAGGGTCACTATGAGTCACAGCTGACTCGACAATACAGAACTATAACAATAGACAAATACTCAGTTGCACTGCTGACCCAAAGGCAACTTCTCTCTGGAGGTTCAAATCCACCAGAAATTCCTAGGGAGAAAGATGGACAATCTCTTCTGGTACAATTTTGGAAACCAAATGGAGGGTTAGCTATGAGTTGATTCCAACTCAATAGCAATGAGGAGGAGGAGGGTTAGGGTTAGGGTTAGGGTTACAATTTTCAAATGCATGTGAAGCAATAAAAAAAAAAATTACTATGGCTTGGATTAGATATAACCAGGTTTTTAAACTGATGTCATTACTCTTTAGCACATTGTAGACATCTTTGAACACAGATTTCCCCAATGCAAAACATCTTTTGATTTCTTGACTGCTTCTACCATGAGCGTTGATTGTTGATCCAAGTAAAATAATTGACAACTTAGGTTTTTCTCCATCTTTCATGATGTTGCCTGTTGGTTCAGTCGTGAGGTCTTTTGTCTTCTTGATTTTGAGGTGTAATTCATATTGAAAGTTAAAATCTTTTGTCTTCTGCAGCAAGTGCTTCAAGTCTTCTTTAATTTATACAAGCAAGTTTGTATTATCTGCATAGCACAAGTTGAGAATGAACCAATCTGTCTTAGAAGAAGGATAGCCAGAATGCTTCTTAGAAATGACGATGGTGAGATTCCATCTTAAATACTTAAGGCACATTATTAAGAGAGATTAGTTCCTGAAGAAGGATATCAGGCTTAGTAGCCTGAAGTTGTTGTTGCTATGTGCTGCTGAGTCGCCTGTGACTCATAGCAACTATGTACAACAGCCCTAAACCTTGCTCTGTCCTTTTCCAGTCTCACTGTCTCTGACAGACCTACGCCCATTACCCCAGTCACTGAATCAATCCACCTCATAGAGGGTTTCCTCTCCTGCACTGTCCCTCCACCCTCCCAAGCATAACATTCTTCTCCAAGGACTGATCCCTCCTTGCAACATGTCCAGATTATGCCAGATGAAGCTTCAGAATCCATGCCTCCAAGGAGCAGCCTGGTTTAGCCCTCTACAGGATGAAACTGTTCATTTTCTTAGCAGCCTATGGTATACTCAACACTCTTCTCCAGCACCACAGCTCAAAGATATCAATTCTCCTTCTATCCTTCCTAGTCATTGTCCAGCTCTCTGATGCATAGCAAGTGATTGCAAAGACCATGGCCTGTATCAGGCACATGTTGGTCTCCAGAGTGACACCATTGCTTTTTACTATCCCGGAGAGGTTCCTAACAGCAGACTTTCCCATCACAATACGTCTTTTAGTTTCCTGGCTGCTGGTGCCAAGAGTGTTGGCTGTGGAGCCAAGCAAACTAAAGCTGTTAACAATCTCAATCTCTTCACCATCCATCCTGATGCTGCCAATTGGCCTAGTGGTGAGAATCTTTGTCTTCTTGATATTGATATTGAGCCTCAATCCATATTGGAGGTCCTCCTCACTTTCAGCAAGCAGGGTTGTGTCTTCTGCATAACAGATTGTTATGAATTTTCCTCCAATCCTGATGCCACACTTCTCCTCATACAGCCCAGCCTCCTGGAGAATCTGTTCAGAATATAGGTTGAAAAGGTATGGAGACAGGACACATCCCTGGCGTACATCCTCCCCAATTTTGAACCATGCAGTATTTCCTTGCTCTGTTCTGATGACTGTTTCCTGGTCCAAGTATAGGTTTTGCATTAGCATGATAAAACAGAAGAGGTCACCAAAACCAGGAAGACTTCTTAGTAAGATGGATTAGCACCGTGGCTACACCAGTAGCCTCATACATTGCTTGGGTATAAGGACATTACAGGACTGGACAGTTGTAGAGTTTCTGTGAGTAGAATTGACTCAACAACACATAATGAAAAAACAACAAGAAGAAGTCACAATTCAAGGCACTAAATTAAGTGCAAGTCCTGAAGCACAACAGATGCTCAAACACAATGGCAGTTAGATGGATGATGGCACATTAGGTCTTGAGAGGTTTATAAACACCGAGCACTCACTGCTTGAACTGATCCTTTCTTTAAATCAGTCATAGAAAGAGCACTTCTGTTTTTTGTAAGCCTGTCCCACTCATTGGTTTCATTTTAAAATGCTGATATAATTTTAATTTCAATGCATTTTTTTATCAGGAGGCCAGTGTTATTGTGATGCTAGACTATTTTACATCTAGAGATGTGTCCATAGTTCAAAATTAAAGGAAAAAATCCCAAGAAATTATTTCCCTATCCTTATACATTAACTCTAAGCCCTTTAAAATGTCTTTTGTGCTTGTGTACACATTGCATATTTTTTATATATGTACACATACAAACATAGGCACTCTGTTGGCCCAGTGGAAATGAACTACACTGCTGACTCAGAGGCACATAGTTCAAATCCACCAGCTGCTCCATGAAAGAAAGTTGGATAATATTCTTCTGTGCCATTTACTGCCTTTGAAAATCCATTGGAGTGTCAGCTATGAGTCAATTCTGACTTGACAGTAATGAATAGTACACACACACACACACACACACACGTGCGCGCATGCGTGCACGTATGCACTATGTATTCCTAGAGGTAAAGTGTTTGTTACCAACCCAAAGGCAAGTTGTTCAAGTCTTTCAGCGGCTTTGCTGGAGAAAGCTGGGCAATTTCCTCCCATGTAATATACATCCTCTAAAAACTCTCTGGAGGATCAGGTATGAGTTGGTTCCGACTCAATAACTATGAAAGCGAGTGATACACACTTTCTCTCGCTCTGGTGGCCTACTGGTAAGAAACTGTTGCTATCCCAAAGGACAATTATGGTGTAAGATTATGATCAAAAAAGTCTAAGAGAAGTTCACACACAGATATAATAAATCTTGGAGATATAACAGGAATTGGAAGGGAGGGAGAGGACAGTAAAAAGCAATAAATAGACAAGTAGGGTGAAATGAAAGGCATACATAATAAGAGGTTGGTTAGGCATCATGCTAGGAATGATGGAGAAGCAGAAAAAGAGAGGAACAACCTCAGTTAAATGGATAGAGACAGTGACTGCAGCATTAGATTCAAGGGTGTCATTATCTATCTATCTATCTATCTATCTATCTATCCATCCATCCATCTACCTATCCATCCATTATCTATCTATCTATCTATCTATCTATCTATCTATCTATCTATCTATCTATCTACCTACCTAGCCATCCATTATCTATTATCTATTATTATCATCTACTATCTATCATCTATCTATCTATCTATCATCCATTATCTATCTAGCTATCTATCCATCCATTATCTATCTATCTATCTATCCATTCTCTCTCTCCTTTTCTCTCTCTCTCTCTCTCTCTCTCTCATCATCATCATCTGACAAAGGTGGTGTTAGTGGCAGGATGCTCATGACCCATGCAGCTGTTTGGTTCCCATCCAATGTACAAGTGCAGCCACTTGTACTTTTTATCACTGGATGCTTGCATGTTACAGTGATGCTGGACAGGTTTCGGTGGAGCTTCTAGACTAAGACAAAAGGAAGGAAAGCTTGAAAATCAACTAATAAAAGCTCTTATCAATCAGAATAAGACTATTCTTATTTGAATAGTCTTGACCCTGTCATTCATGAAGTTGCCATGAGTTGGGGTATTGGTTCAGTTTCTAAAATGTTGCTTTTTTCTTAGAATTTTGACCATATTATATCTAAACCCTCCCTAAAACAAAGTCCAGGGCCATTAAATTGATTCCAACTCATAGTGCCCCTGTATGACACTAGAACTACCTCATAGAGCTTCTTAAATGGGAGCATTTATTTAAATGAAGGTTTACAAATACCCAGATTTCTATTTATTACTTTTTACTATGCTCTCTCTCCTCTTTCTATTCTTGTTATGCTTATAAAATTGATTGTATCTGTGTATGAACTTTTTCTTAGCCTTTTGTGATAGCGATCTTCTATCATAATTGTCTTTTTTGTGACTGTCTTAAGTCCCACAGCACAATTTGTTATAGATTCATATATGTTGTGTAATATTTTAAAACGTGAAAAGTTTTTTAGTAATGCAGAATGTTCCATTGTGTGAACATACTAAAATTTCTTTAGCCTTTCGTCTGTTGATGGGTACTTGGATTGTTTCTAACTCTTTGTTATTGTCAATAATGCTGTAATAAACACTGATGTGTGTGTATTAGTTTGTGTCACAGCTCTTATTTCTTTGGATGTATAGCTACTAATGAGATTACCAGATCAAGTACTATTTATATTTTCAACTTTCTAAGGAAGCACCAACCTGCTTTCCATAAAATGACTGCACTATTTTATATTCCTACCAGCAGTAGTTAAGAGTTCCAGTCTCTCCATACCTTTGTTAGCATTTGTTTTTTTGTTGTATTGCTGAACTTTGCTACTTTTGCTGTGGTGATATGATAATCTTCTTGAAATTTGATGACATACACCATAGAATATCCATCATGATGGAGGGAGAGGAGAATGAAACTGTCAACAACTTCATCTTGCTTGGATCCATGATTAACACCCTGAGTCCCAGCAATCAGGAAATAAAAAGACACATTGCACTGGGAAAATCTGCTGTTTGGAATCTCTCCACATTATTGAGGAGTAATGATGCCAGTTTGAGGACTAAGATATATCTGATTCAGGCCATAATCTTGCTATGCATCTGAGAGCTGGGCAATGAATAAGGATGACAGAAAAAGAATAGACACCTTTGAGCTGTGATATTGGAGAAGATCACTGAACATCTCATGGATGGGCAAAAGAACAAATAATGTCTCAAAGAGGGTGCAGTTGGAGTGCTCTTTGGAGGCAAGAGTAATGAGACTTTGCCTCACATACTTTGGGCATGTTGCTAGAAGGGGATATTCTTTGAAGAAGGACATGATGCTGGGAAGGGTGGAGGATCGGTGAAGGAAAGGAATACCCTCAACCAGGTGGACTGATTTGGTGACTGCCACCATGGACTCTTGTGTGGCAGAAGTGTGAGGATGGTGCAGGATAGAACAGGGTTCATTGGGTCACTATGAATTATGCTAGACTGGACAGCACCTAACAACAACAACAACAACACAATAGGGAGTTGGGCTTTTAACCCAAAGGCCACACCTTTTTCTGTTGTTTGAATTCACCAGTGGCTCCTTACTGGATGATCTGCTTCATGTGCTTTATAGCCTCAAAGCTCAGCAGAAGGTTAGATATGCGATAGTATCTCTTAGACAACTAGAGTGAGTAATAGCTAATTATCTTGAGTATTTCCTCATACCTTTGTTGGCTATCTGAATATATTCTTTGGAAAAGTGCTATTTCATGCCCTTTACCCATCTTGTAATTGGATTGTTTGTCTTTTCCTTGTTGAGGTGTTGGAATTTTCTATAAATTTTAGAGATGAGTCATTTATCAGATATGTCATTGCCAAATAGTTTTTTCCCCCCAGTCCAGAGGTTCTCTTTTCACTCTTTTGAAGATGTCTTTTGATGTATGCTGAAATCTTGACAGGATCTTTCTCCTGTGAAGTGGATGGTACATTCAAACCACTGATCTTTTGGTTAGTACTCGAACTCCTAACCATTGTGCCCCTGAATAGTATGTAGACACACACACACACACACACACATGCATGATATATGGATATCTATCTATCATCTTTCTTTCTTTCTTTCTTTCTTTCTTTCTTTCTTTCTTTCTTTCTTTCTTTCTTTCTTTCTTTTTCTTTCTCTATCATCTATATCAATCAATTGGTCTGTCTATCTACCTATCTTTCCATCTTTAATATACATAAACATACAATTCACATATGAACTATCTGTCTGGTTTTTGGAGATAAGTTGCTTATGTCATTTGGTCATTGTTTATCTAACTGGTGAATTGAGAGGTCAATATTTAAAGAAAATAATCTGAAAGAAAAATTCTTACATAAAGCTTTAGGGTAGTAAGAAGAAGCATTGTTATTTATGGCTATGTAAAAAATAAAGAGAACACTATCGAGTTAAGGAAACCCCTTGATGCTATAGAATTCTTAGCTCCAAAGTTCTTAGACTGTCTTCTTATGTCAGCTTTAACCAACGTATGGGCTAATGAGGATTTGAATGGATCATTGCATCGTGGAATTTTACTACTGTATTGGCTCATGGAATTCCTCCTTCTTCATATTGTTGGATTGATATGTATATTTTTTTTCTAGATTTTAAGTAATTTGTCCCATGATGTACACAGAAGTGCAATGTTAAGATTAAAAACAGTAACTTTAGATCAGATTACATAGTTCAAACCTGGACATCACCATTGATTTGCTCTATGTCCTTAGTAACTTAATTTCTCAGATTCTTCATTTTTTTCCCCTTCTGTAAAATGAGCATAACTGGTTCTTATATCAAAGAATTATTCTTTGGTTTTAAAGATAATCCCTGTAAAAAATTGTAGTACACTTACTGGTGCCTACTATAGACAGAAGATAGAACTCATTCTGAATATCTTTGACTCATGGTGACCCATGTACAACAGAATGAAGCACTGCCTCATCCTGCATCAGACCTCTAATTGCTGGCGTATCAGAGTCCATTGTTACGTGTGTTGTGCCAGTCATCTCACTGACACTCCCTCAGACCCTCTCTAGATCTCTGTGTCACCAAACACGGTTTCGTATCCTTCTCAGCTGATAACATGTAGAGAGCAAGTGAGTGAAATAATGCTCTGTTGTGAGCCATAGTTTTCATTCATGAATTTTAAGAAGTAAATCTCAAGATATTTTTTCCTAATTTATCCTAGTCTGGAGGTTCCATTGAAACCTGTCCACCACGGGTGATCCTGCTGGTATTGACGTCAAAGAATGTAAAATTGACAAACGGGGTGGTAGCACATTAACTTCTTACTACCTATTACCCTATTACCCAGATGATGATCTGGGCTTCATGAAATAACTTCAGATGTTGTGAACTGTGAGTTGTTTTTAGATGCCATTGAGTGGTGTACAACTCATAGCAACCCTAAGAACAACAGATCTGAATCCTGTCTTATTCTGTGCCATCCTAACCATCTCTGACACATTTGTGCTAGTCGTCCTCTTTTACCAATCCTTAGCTTTCCCACGCATCATGTCCTTTTTCAAGGAACAGCCTCTCCTAGCAACATGCCCAAAGGTATGTGAGACAAAATTTTATCATCTTTGCCTCTAAGGAACACTCTGGCTACACCTTCTCCAAAACATATCTGTTCTTTTGGCAGTCCATGAGATACTCAATATTCTTACCCAGCATCACATTTCAAAGGCCTCCATTCTTTTTCTGTCGTTGTTATTCACTGTCCAACTCTCAGCAACACAGCAGGTGATTGAAAAGACCATAGCCTGAGTCAGTTGTAACATATCCTAAAACTCACATCATTGCTTGTCAATAATTTAGAAAGGTTCCTGACTTCAGACTTTCCCAGTGCAATATATGTCTCCTGACTGCTGCTACCAAGTGTATCGATTGTGGAAGTTGTTGACAGTTCCAATCTTTTCTCCATCTGTCATGGTGTTGCGTATTGGTTCAGTGGTGAGAACTTTTAGTTTCTTGAGACTGAGATTCAACCTATGTTCAAAGTATAGTGTTTGATATTGAAGCAGTAAGTGCTTTAAGTCCTTCTCAGCAAGCAAGTTTGTGTCATCTTCATAATGCATGAATCTTCTTCCAATCTTGGTGCCACATTCTTCTTCAGAGTCCTGCTTCTTGAATGATTTATTCAGTGCCAGATTGAATTGGTATATAAAGAGGATTCAACCAAAGATACCTTTCTTAATTTTAAATCACATAGTTCCATTGCTCTGTTTACACAGCAACTTCTTGGTCTAGGTATGTTTCACATGAACATTATTAAATGTGCTGGGATTCCCACTCTTCTCAATGTTTGCTATAACTTGCAGGTGACAGTTACTTTTTCAGAGAAATTTGGACTTTGAGTCATTTCTTTCTAAAATGTTGCATTTTGCTTCTATTCTACAGCATACACTGTAGGATAGAGTAGATGAGTCCTGTGGGTTTCTAAGGCTGTAAATCTTCATGAGAAAGGACTACCATGTCTTTGTGTCATGGAGTGGCTGATGGGTTTGAACCGCAGACCTTTAGGTTAGCAGATGAGTTGGCGAACTACTATGCCACCAGGGCTCCCGTATACCTATTTACATCTTTCTCTTGAAGCCTGGCTTTTGATTCATCACTGTTGTCCCTTTTAATTGCCCCATTTTCTTCCTTTGGCTTGTATTTTTCCACTGCTTATCAGCTGCTTCTTTCTTTGTGATCTTGAAAAGTGCCTACTCATGATGTATTTGCTACTTTAATGCCATATGTTTTATTCTATCATTGGCATCTAACTTACCTGACCTTCACCACATTATTCTGAAGTCAAGCAGTCAGATGCAATTGACCTTCAAATACTTGCTTTACAAATGTCAGCACAATTTCTCAAGATTTCTTAGGCTATAGTTGAAAATAGAATATTTGTATATACTTGACCTATTAATATTTAATATAACAAAATTATTGTGAATCTATTTGAGACAAGAGAACCTTTTATGAATGTTTCTTCATTTTCTATGATGATTGCAACAAAGCCACAGCATGAATGAAAAAAATAAGAATTTATTATTTTACAGTTCTGAAGGCTGAAAGTCCAATGCATGGTATCTATGGGGCCCTTCTGCTCTTTCTGTCCATTCTAGAAGATGCTTCCTCCATCTCCTGATAGCTTTAGGCATTATGGTTTTGAAATTTTAGATACCTTTTCACATAGCTTTTGCCCCCTATGTGACTGTTTTCATATCTGTGTTCTCCTTTTGTAAGAAACCACTCAAAAGGGATAAGATACCTTACTCTGATACTACCTCAATAATCTAACTGGACAGTTTTTCAAAGAAAGACTCTGTATCCAAACAAGGTCATATTCATTGACACAGGGTTTAGGACCTCAATGATCTTTTGCAGAACACAGTTGAATCTGTGCCAGTTTTTTTCAGTGTTAAAAGAGTTGTGATCTTGGAAATTATTCCATCTTGCCACTAGAAAATTTTCCTGAGATACATGCTCTGCTCATCCTCTAGAACATTATTTCAAAATCCTTTAGTGAAAAATGCTAACTTGTTTAGAATACAATTTTTCTTTCTCATTCACTAGATATTCTGTGATTTTTTTGTTTGCATCATTTGGTTTTATAGGTGTAATTTGTAGACATGATATGACTGGTATTTTTCTTATTAACATGTTAATAATCAGTGGAATCTGTTTCTTGCTTCATTTGGTGATGGTGATGGCTATAAGGTGTGCATTCAGCTACAGCACATTTCTCAGAAATGACCAGGCATTGTTGGTCCAGAGACCATGATTATATTAGGAAATATTATTCTTGCCTCCAGCAAAGTTTATAGAAAAGACTGGAATGGAGATATTTCTACTCCTCCAACCTATGGGTTAAGTGTCTTAGGCAAAACAATGATGAACATTTTCAAAGATCAAATTACTGAACTTGAATGTGTTATGATGGTGATTAGGATATGATAATAGCTAGTGTTTGTTTAACATTTACCTTGCACTTAGTACAGTAACGCGTTGAACCTTCACAAGAACCCATGAGCTGGATCTAATTATTTCTCTTTTCTAATTAAAATATTTAAAAGCTCAAGGAGAACATGTGTCAAATAACTTTTCCAAGGTCTTACGTTGTCTTGACTTCTAATCCAACCATATTACCACTTTATAGTGTAGTTGACTAGTGTCTGTTGTCAACGAGTTGTGACACCCAGTGGAATATAACAGGCTCCAGCTTGTCCAAGTCTTCCTCTAAGCCCCGCTCGTTCTTTCTTTGATCTTCATCACGAAAGCCAAGAGGATTCTTTATAAAGGATTAATTAACTATGACCTTTTTCTTCTCTGAGGAAAGGTATGAACATTATCTAACAAAATACACTGGTTAGTCTAGCAATTTATTAGTGATATGTAGAATGAAAGAAGCCTAGCACCTATTTGTTTTATACTCAAAGCTAGGATCATAGAGTCCTTTGAAAGACTAGTTGGCTGTTATAAACATACTTACGTTTATGTAAATTAAATGAATGATCTCACTTAAACTCTATGTTTTACGATGAGATAAACCATTATACAAAAATAATATGTAAAAGATATACTGTGACAGAACAGTAGTATGATAAATAGGAAAAATAATAATACATGGAGTTGGACAAAACTGGTTTCAACATCAAACTCCACAAATTACTAGCTGTGTGTTCCTTAGCAAGTTATTTAACTTCCCTGAAAATCAATTTTGTAGTTTTTAAGGAGATAACAATGACTAAAAAGAAGGCTATTTGGATAGGGTATTGAAGTTTAGGAAACCCTGGAAGCTTAGTAAGTTTTAAGCTTTAAAACAAGATAAAAGGGAAGTCTTTCTTAGAAAAGCATGTGAAAACAAAATATAAGTCAAATATTTAAAAAGATTTCTTTTTTATGAACTTGCTTGTCTTTAAAAATATATATTTTTAATCTTAAGGAGACTATTGTTTGGATTATTCTGTTCTTAAATTCAGAGCAGGAGAGGTCTGGAATCACACATAAGACATAATTTTAAGAAGAGCTGACCAGTATTAATATTTCACAGACATACAACCCTGAATGCCTGAGCCCTATATTTCAAAAGCAATTCATCGGCATTACATTTTGTGGCATACTGTTGGAGGTGAATAATTTATCTGGTATGACTACCTGAGGAAGTATTTCTCCATATTTGCAAGTGAATTCTTGCACAGATTTATTGCATAGGGAAAACGAGTTAGATAATATTCTTAAATGCTGTTCAAGTAGAGATGCACTTCAATATCTCAATTTTTTTAATTTATTGAGATTTTAATGAAAGTTTATAGAGAACTTGGATTTCTATTGATTCATTGTTGTACATTTTCCTCCCTGCCCCCACTCCAGTTCTCTTTTTTCTTTGGAAAAAAATTCTTTCATTGTTTTACAGAACCTCCTCCCCCCAATCCACTCTGCTATGCAACTCTTACTCTGATGAGGGAAAGAACTGCAGTATCTCAAATTTAATCAGCGTTCTTTCTTCCTGACAGCAGAATAGAAGAGCACGCCCGCCAGTTTATACACCAGCATCAGTAAACAGTGGCTAAAGGCCACTGTCCAATGTGCTGAAAATTGCTGCTGCTTATGAAATAGGTGTCCCTGGGTTGTTTGTTGGAATGGATTGGATTCTATTCCATTAATCACTATATATATATATTACTGATATATAAGAAACATACTGATTTATATATTTGTTTATATTTATATTGTTGTTGTTAAGTGCTTTCGAGTTGTAGGAGACTCATAGCGATGCTATGAAGAAAGTCCTTGAGACTTGCGTGACTTTCATCCTTTCTCCAGGTTCATAGGGTTTCCGGAGGCAAGCTATTACAGAAGTGGATGCCACTCCTGCTTCCAAGCAAGCAGTTTCATATAGTACATACATGTTATCAGGAAGTACATGCCTACTATCACACAGGACATACGTAGTATCATACAGGACACATACATTAAATCCTAGTAAACACGCATACTATCATGTGGTACACACAATCACACCATATACACACTATCACACATACGATTATGTAGTACAGATATAGTATCACACAGTACACACATGTACTCACATAGCACACACATACTGTCATATACCACCACACAGCACACGTCTACTATCATACAGGACACCTAGAACATCACACAGTTCACAAAGAGTGTGAACAATACAAAACAGTCCCCTTGACAGCATATTAGATCCAAAAAAATACCTGCAATGATCTGATAAATTGTCTCCTCAATCAAGATCACAATTTCTTGTTGATGTGTACTGTAGACGTGTGTACTGTAGACATTTATATTTATATAAATAAGTAAAATACAACATATGCAACTACTTTAAATATGTGACACAGTGAAATCCATGTGGTTTATAGTATTAACATCTGAGAGTAATACCTCAATAACTTAGAAAAATTGTTGTTGTTTGGTACCATAGAGTTGGAACTGACCCATAGCTGACCCTACAGCAGGTTTTCAGAGACAGTAAATTGTATGGGAGGCGATTGCCCATCTTTTTCCTGTGGAGCAGCTGGTGGATTCAAACCACGTGCCTTCAAAATTGTAATGCAGCTTCTTGCCGCTAGGGTACTCCTTACTATTTGTGTTTTCATCTTTACACCGCTGTTAACTTTATATCTTTCAATCTTGATGTTCTGATGCTCAGAGCTTTAGAAGAACTGATTAATTAAAACTAATTAAAGTTAAACTGACATTTAAAATATGTCATAATTAAAATGTAAACTGACACTGATTTAATATATTTGTATTTAGTTTAAAAATAAATAATGAAACTACCTTTATTCACAAAGTATTTAATTATGAATTATTAAGGAAAGATGAAAGCTTACCATGTTGCATTAAAATTATATATTACTTTCCATTATACTATTTTATCAATATGGAGAAGAATATTGAATCTACCATTGACTGCTAAGAGAACAAACAAGTGTGTCCAGGAGAGGGTGAAACCAGGCTGCTCCGTGGAGGCAAGGATTCTGAAGTTTCGTCTGACATACTTTGGACATGTTGCAAGGAGGGACCAGTCCTTGGAGAGGGACATCATGCTTGGGAGGGTGGAGGGACAGTGCAGGAGAGAAGGATTGATTCAGTGACTGGTGTGATGGGGGTAGGTGTGTCAGAGACAGATTGTCACAGAATAGAGAAGGGTTTAGGGCTATTGTATGTAGGGTTGCTATGAGTTGCAGGCAACTCAACGGCACATAACACCAACAAAAACATTCCTGTACTCACCTTATTTCTTTAGTGAGAGACCAAATCATGTCAGTAGAGTTGTATAATTTTAAAAAAAATAATCTTATGTTGGTATTTTTCAGTACTCTGTTTAACTTAGTACAGTGATTTTATTTATTATTGTATTAGCATTTGTTACTCTTGTTTTTTGGTTTAAAAATTTTGTATGCATTCCTTCTTTTTCCTGTCATTCTAACTAATAGTGTGTATGATGCATTTAATTTTACAAGTTAAAGTTTATAGTTTTTCAGATAGATACCCCTAGATTATAAAAATCTGCATTTTTATTTCTAACTCTCCTATCAGACCAGGGAAATGCACTTCTAAGTGGTTACTACATTCAATAATTTTTTCCTTCTATTTTTGTAGTATGTTTGAATGTAACTCTTTCTCTTTTCTCAGTATCATTCCTCCTAATAGATTTCAAGATGGATCTGTATGTAGTAAATATTTTTATAATTCTCTGATAAAACCTCTGAGGCCTTGAATGACTACAAGATACATTTACTTTGTCCTTGCATCTTAATTGGAGATTTACCTGCCCTTTCAGATTACAGGCTTTCTTGCGTGACCTTGGGTTAGTTACTTACCCTTTCTGAGTCTTAGTTTCCTCAAATCTAAAATGTGGGTTGTAGTAAGTGGACTCTTAAAAAAAAAAATAAAATAAAATAAAATGTGGGTTGTAGTAGTAACCATTCTAAAGGATAACAGGGAGCTTAAATGAGATAGTTCAGATAAAGCGCAGCATAGATTGCTTGATACCCGCCAAGTCCTTGCAGAAGGTGGCCTGCCACCATTGCTGTCACTGTGCTGTTGTCATTGTTACCGAGCTACACTTTTTGTCAACACCAAAGGGCCCCAGTGGAGGCTGACATTCTACAGTCCCATCGTATCACAATTGGAATAAAATACACCTATCTCTTAAAAATGACACGCAAATTCGTGAAGCGTTCCATATTTTAAAAAAAAAAAAAAGAACATCAGACAGGGAATGTCTTCATACAAGGGAAATTGTGGAAATGCTTTTGCTTTGCTTTTGTAATTTATTAAAGAGCAGCTGCTGCAAAGAGTCTTCTTTAAAAGAATAAATCAATAGGTTACATTCAGGCCAAGATACTAAAATTCTCTTGCTAGAAATTAGTCATGTTTATTAGTCTTGTTTAGGAAGCATTTATCGATGCTTTTCTGTCAGAGGCAAGACAGAGGGGTAGGATAATGCAGAAAGCCCAGTTTTTTGACTATTGAGAGTATGTATGTATGTAGGGGACACATACAAACAATGAAAATAAGGTGTTATACTACCAGGAGCTCTCGTAGCTCAGTGGTAATGAACTATACTGCCAACTCAAAGGGACATGGTTTGAGTCTGCCAGCTATTCCACACGAGAATGATAGGCATTCTCTTCCTACGTAATTTACAGCCTCTGAAAATCAGCTGGGGAGTCAGCTGTGAGTCAGTTCCAAATAAAAATCTCATAACAGCAACAACAGCAATGGGGTTACGTAGGTAAAAAGATAGCAACATAGATAGCTCCTAGACAAAGCCTTGTAAAGAAAGTGGCCTTTGTTCAATGGCTTGCTCTCTACGCCTTACATATGTAAGGGGGTAGTGTAGACCATAGGTAGCTACACTACTTAACACAAAGGCCAAGCCCCTTTGGTGGTTTGAATATACCAACAACTCCTTGGAAAAAAGATGGGCAATCCTCCCACGCTGATTTACTGCCTCACAAAGTCAAAGGAGTGTCAGCTATGAGCCGTATGATGATGACAGTATGGACTGATGACAATGAAAGTCGATATATGTGAAAGGGTCCAACTGCTAATTGAAAGGTCAGTGATTTGAACTTGTGGTTGCTGTGATGATAAACACTGTGACACTGATGTGTCAAATGTCGTAATGGTCACCCATTGTGGATGGTGTTTGGTGGAGCTTCCCGATTAAAACAAGTTGGAAGCAGGAGTGGCATCCACTTCTGAAGTAGCTTGTCTCCAGAAACTCTGTGAACTTGGAGAAACAATGAAAGTTATACAAGTGTTCAGGTCTTTCATTCGTAGGGTCTCTATGATTTGTCTACAACTCGACGACATTTAACAACAACAACAACAACAACAAAATCAACAACAGCTCCACAAGGGAAAGACATGACAGTCTGCTTCCATGAGGATTATAGCCTTGGAAACCTCATGAGACATCTCTGTCCTAGACTTTAGGGTCAGTGTTGATGGAATTGAGTTGTTGGAATCAACTCAACAGGAAGAGGGTTTGAATATGCAAGACCTGTGGGGTTGGAGAGAAATGGATTTGGAGACAAGATGTGGAGTGTAGTTTGAGATGAGACTGGAAAGGGTGACTGAAACCGGCTGTAAAGGGCACTCAGTGCCACATCAGGGGATTAAAACTCAGTTTTGTGGTGAGGGGAGATGCATTGCAGAGACATGTACATTCATCACACACAGCTTGAGTAAACACCAAGAGGAAGGAAGATACATGAACAAAGTTATGAGTTATTTTCCATTTGTATCTCAAGACTTCTTTTTTTTTCCTGCCTGGATATATTATACTTATTCAGGTCGATTATAATTTGGGTGTACTTTAATGAGTCAGATGCTTCTTGGAACTGTTAATGAGTGACCTGTGGAGTGAGACTAGAGGAGAAAACAGATTCTAGCTGAGAGGTCAGATATGACAATGATAGTAATGACTATTGTTTACACAGTACTGGCTACCTCCATGGCCCAGTGCCAACTATGCCATTTATATATGATTACAGTTGAATCTTATATCTCATAGTTAGTACAGTGGAGGTTGTTTCGTCTCTGCTGAGGTTGTTCAGCCCAAAGATGCTGATCTTAGATGGAAGCAGGTCAGAGAGACAGGTATGCTGAGGCCTGAATTCTGTGCTCTAACTAGTTATAGCAGTTAGGGAAGCCTTATCATATTGGACTTTTCCCAGAGAATAAAGATCTGCTAGAATACAGAAATGCTCTGATCATTGTCTTTATAGTGAGAAGTTAAATTGTCATAAATTGGGGCATGGATAAATAAGATACATAGGAATACTATATTTATAAAAACTATGTATGTTGCTGTTGTGTATCATTGAGTCGGAGCCTCCAGCAGATTTTCAGGGGCAGTAAATTACACAGAAGGAAAGTGCCAATATTTCTGCTGCAGAACAGTTGGTGGATTGGAACTCCTTACCTTTGTGTTGGCAGTACAATTCCTTACCGCTAAGCCACCAGAGTTTAGTTTTAATTGTACAGAAGTTAGACAATTAAAAAGGAAGTCAGAAGAATTGATGCACTGGGACTTTACTGTTGGTGAAGGATTGGTTATGTTATGGACTATCAGAAGGATGAGATCAATCTTGGACCAAAAACAACAACCCCAGAAAGTTTTAGAAATATGAGAACAATAGGACATCTGTTAGCTTACTCTGGGCTCCTCATCTGAACTGACACAAAAGCCATAACAGTGCACTTAAACGTGTGAGTGTTTAAGTCCATACCAAGATGGTACAGCACCAGGCAATGCTTTGCTGCTATTCACAAAGTTTCTATGATTCAGAGCTGACTCAACAGCAACTACCAACAACATTTATATTAACCAAATCTCTGAAACATAATGTTGGGCTGAAAAGTGAGGACAGTTAACAATATGATACCATATAAATAAAGGTAAATATATGTCAAACAACATTTTATAATTTGATAGCTACATTAAGGTGCAGGGAAATAGAAAAAAATTAGAAAGAAAAGAAACTAGAAACTAGGGAAGATGTACAGATGGGAGAGACCAACACAGGGAATACGATTTTAATTTTTTTGAAGTCAGTGGGGCAAATGTTAATGTTGGATGAAGTGGCACAATGAGTTCATGGTTGTTCATTATGCTATACCACTTTCTCTCAGCTCTCTATATTTGAAATACCTCACGATTTAATAAAATTGTAAAAGGAAAGGCACCAAAGCATATTATATTAAAACAAACATTGAATTTGGCATTGAATGAACTTCTTGATTACCTTCTCCCTCTCCTCCCAATGACTATTTCTGGTGTTCACCCGTGCTGTCTGCAGGTGTGTGTCTGGAGGTCTGTTAGAGAATTCTCTTTTCTTATGGTGGATACGTGAGTTCAATCCCCACCAAATACTGCACATGCACAACCACCATTCATGTCTCTGTGGCGGCTTGCTTGTTGCTGTGATCCCTAAGTTTCAGCAGAGCTTCCAAACTTAGATGGACCAGGAGAAAAGACGTACAACCCACAAGTCATCACAAGGGGGCGCAGACCTGAACAATATGCCTTTCTGTTGTTGTGCATAGGGTTCTCTTGATTTGAGGCCAACATAATGGCAACTAGAAACAATAACTAGAAACCTGAAAGTGTATTTTCTTAAAACGAAATACAGAATATGTTACCTTAATGAGTAGAAGGACTTACCACATGGATAGCTGGGTCCATGTTGATCACAAAAGAGGAGGAAAATCCAAGCGGTAGTCCTGGACTATCTTACATTATAGGAAAATCGATAGTTTATTGTGATGAGGTTGGCCCAGGGGAATGGTTGAATTTTAAAACTGTAGAGTTGGACTTGTGCAACCATGTGTTGCTATATCCCTGTGTCCTGAACTGATGGAGGAACATGAAAAGCAGCAATTCAAAACTGTGGAAGTGCCTTTCTAGGAGTGTCTCGTGTAGTTGCCTGGGAAACTTTAAATAAAGTTTCAAACAGCTTAGTCTCTCTCTCTCTTTCTGTCTGTCTCTCTATTTGTGTGTGTAGTTATGTGAACTATACAGAGGTAAGTTAAACTCAACAGATCTTGGGGGGAAATTTTCAGAAAATAATTTAATTCTCAACTACATTCATTACCCTCTGGGGGAAAAAATGAGAATTAGAGAGTGAATGGCCCCTGTGAAATTTATTAGAGAGATTTTATTTCCTAATGCTGCTGTAATAGAAATTATGCCAGTGGGTGGCTTTAAAAAACCCCAGAAATTTATTTTCTCACTGTTTATAAGCTAACTTCCAACTCAGTTCTCAGCCTTGTGGACTGTAGGTTGTCCCAGGCAGGCCTTGGTTGTGGCACCATCTTCCCCTGTGTGTGCACGTGTCTGCCTCTGTGTCTGTGTCTATGTTATACTTAAATCTCAGAAGTGATTTGGCCCAAACAACAATGAGTGTCAGCTCACTCCAATGATGCGAATAAAATTCAACAGAACAGGAAAGAGCAAATGCTGGCGAGGATGTTGAGAGATTGAACCTCTCATACATTGCTGGTGAGAATGTAAAATGGTGCAACCACTATGGAAAGGATGAACTGGAAACACTATTTGATCCAGGAATCTAACTTAAGAAACTCGCTGATGAGTTGGTTCCAATTCATACTAACCCTCTGTCAAGTTTCTCAGGCTATAAATTGCAGGGGCTGTCGACTACTTATTTTTTTTTCCAGTAAAGCTACTGGTAGACTCTGTCCACTGGAGAATAATGGTCTCTGGGTTAGCAGCAAAACTCACCATCGGTATTTATTTAGGAAAATAAGAGCTGTGACATGAACTGATATGTTCACACTCATGTTTATTGCAGCATTATTTAAAATAGCAAAGTGATAGAAAAACTCAATTGTCCATCAGTGAGTAAATGGCTTAGGAAACTATGATACAGTCAGTCACACAATGCAGTATTACACAGTGATATAGAATCCACGAGATACGTATAGCTCTAGAGGAAATGATGCCAACTGACATTAATTGGTCACAAAAGGACAATTATTATAAAAGACTACTATTATAAAAAGCTAATGAAAGGTAGGAACAAATATCAATCTCTTCCAGTCAGTTGGCCAAGTGGTCGTTCTCCAGATTTCTTGGCACAACTTGGTGAGCACGTCCAGGGCAGCATCTGTTAACTGAAATACGTCAATTGGTATACCATCTATTCCTGGAGCCTTATTTT
>NW_006399791.1:15609299-15629134 GCF_000299155.1 Elephantulus edwardii
TTGGCACAGGACAGAGCGGAGTTCAGGGCTGTTGTACATAGTGTCGCTATGAGTCGCAGGCAACTCGACGGCACATAGCAACAACAACACAACAACAATGAATGGTAATTGTTTTTGGTCAAACAGTCTTCTAAGTAGTATAGCACTGGTCTGTCCATTTGCTGTACAAAGGTAACTTATGGTTGCTGTGATGCTGAATACTGTGAAACTAATATGTCAAAAGGTGGACAGTGTTTGGTGGAGCTCCCCAATTAAAACTAGCTTGGAAGCAGGAGTGGCATCCACTTCTGAAATAGCTTGCTTCCAGAAACTCTATGAATATGGTGAAAGGATGAAGGTTATACAAGTGTTCAAGTGTTCAGGTCTTTCATTCATAGGGTCACTATTAGTTGTATATATATATAATTTTGGGATGATTGCCAGGGTGAGGAAGAAGAGAATATAATTTAATAACTAGATAATAGACATTTATTAAAGTTGGAGGAAGGAAAAGGCAATATACAATAGGTAGTTGATCAAAGACTTTAATTAATTTTATTAATGAATTGTATACAGAGCAGATTATCTGAGAGGCTGGTCTCTATGAGGAGAATTGTGGCATCAGAATTGGTGGAAGATCTATTAACAATCTGTGTCATGCAGATGACACAACCCTGCTTGCTGAAACGGAGGAGGACCTCATGCACTTACTGCGGAGGGTCAAGGACTGCAGCCTTCAGTATGGACTGAGGCTCAATGTCAAGAAGACAAAGATTCTCACCACTGGACCAATTGGTAGTAGCGTCAGGATGGATGGTGAAGAGATTGAGATTGTTCACAGCTTCAGTTTGCTCGGCTCCACAGTCAACACTCTTGGCACCAGCAGTCAGGAAATCAAAAAGTGTATCGCGATGGGAAAGTCTGCTGCTAGGGACCTCTCTAAAGTACTCAGGAGCAACGGTGTCTCTCTGGAGATTAAGGTGCGCCTGATACAGGCCATGGTCTTTGCAATCGCTTGTTATGCATCAGAGAGTTGGACAATGACTAGGGAGGACAGAAGGAGAGTTGATGCCTTTGAGCTGTGGTGCTGGAGAAGAGTACTAAATGTACCATGGACTGCCAGGAAAACAAACCGATTCATCTTGGAGAGGATTAAACCAAGCTACTCCTTGGGGGCAAGATTCTAGGGCTTCGTCTGACATACTTTGGACATGTTGCCAGGAGGGACGGGTCCTTGGAGAGGGACATCATGCTTGGTAGGGTGGAGGGACAGCCCAGGAGGGGAAGACCCTCTATGAGATGGATTGATTTGGTGACTGGGATAATAGGGATGGGTGTGTCAGAGGCAGTGCGGTTAGAGCAGGGTTTAGGGCTGTTGTGTATAGGGTCGCTATGAGTCGCAAACGACTCGACGGCACATAACAACAACACAACAATTTAATGTTATAAAACAATATGTACAAGAATCATTTATTTTTGAATGAAAACTTGATATGATTTGCAAACTCTAACTCAATCACAATAAAGGAAGTACATTTAAATACAAGGAGTGACTTGGATTAGTACGCATTCTACACTGGTTTGACCTCAACTAACTAATTACAGCACATTAGATTACATTATGGAAGGAGACTACATTGCATTATGTTAGATTACTTCCACAGGCATAGGGGTTAGGATTCTAACATATATGAGGGAATCACGAATAAATCTATGACAAGAAAGTATAGGTTTAAAAAGTTGGTGGCATAGTGGCAAGAAACTGATTCAATTGCAAAGCTACATGGTTCAAATCCATCAGCTATCTTGAAGGAGAAAGATGGACAGTTTCCTCCCATGTGATTTATTGCCTCTGAAAACCCATCAGAGGGTCAGCTATGGGCTGTTTGCAACTTTATGGTACATAACAGCAAGAAAGACAACAGTACTTTTCTAGGCTAGTGATCTCAAGACCGGTAGTGGCATGGGAGGGTGGGATTTTGCAGACAGTACATGCTCTTCTTCCCCCCACCCCCAGATTTCCCCACCTGGCTGGAGGGAGGATGAATAGGGTGGGCTGTTTGCTGAATAACTGTTACAGCTTTTTACCTCTGGGGAAATTTTAAGATGTCTTGAGGCAGAACACACATTCCAAGTATCCCTTCTGTGCATAGTGGTGGGCCTCAGAGTTTGTTTCTAAGCCTGCCGTCGTTGCACCAGGACCCCTGAGTAAAGTCTGTGAGGACCCATTGCGGGACCCTGGTTCCAGGCCCCAGGTGGCATGGGGAGGTGCATGAGAAAGAACAAGAGAATGAGAAAGAATTCAGGTAAGCTTAAAAGCAACAACAAGCTTTACGCTGAGGGCATCGGATGTTTTATTGCTTAGTGCTGTTTCTGTGGCCCACGTCATTAAGACCCAGCAGGACTGCTTTATCAGAATTAACAGTGACCTCTGAAATGTAATTTCTTCAGCAGAATTGATATTAGTAGGAATAGCAAGGTACAGAGAGTTTAGAGATATTTATGGGGGCCATATGGCTTACAACCTGTTCAAATATAATTAGAAGAAAGGCAAATGCCAGCCCTTGTTAATTACACATGGAACACAATTGCCCTGGGGATTAGAAAGGAGACTTTAGGGCATGTGGACTGGGTCCACTGGGTGTTGTGAGAAATGCCTGCATGGCCTGCATGGCCTGTATGCCAATATGGGCTTTCCTGTGGTCAAAGATGGTGGCCCTGGTCCAGCTCTGTGAGCATAGACAAATGAGAGGGTCACATGGATCTACCAGGGTTTGTTTATTTTTAAGAAATAAACTAAAAGACAATGTCGGTCCTTTTATGTACATCATGATTCTTACACTGCCAGTGGGAAGTACCAATATATGTGTCAGAAGATAACGATTTTCTGTGCTGTGGTTAATCTCTTTGGAAATAGGTACACTATTTCTTTTGTCTCAACTTGTGCCCCTTTTCTCTTAACTCCCATCTCCGTCTGACCACTTGCTGCTCTTTTTCCAAAGTCAAACTCTAGTTTTGCCTCTTCTAGGAAGGAAGCTTCAGTCAGGAAATTACCTTTTTTCTTTTTTTTTTTTTAACATTTCTCTGGACTGAACATTCATCTAGACCCTCAATGTAATTAATGAACATTATTTGATAATCCATTTTTTTAAAAAGCTTATATGAGCTCTGATGGCCTAGTGGCAAGAAGCCTGAAGGCATGCAGTTTGAGGCCACCAACTGCTTCATGGGAGAAGGATGGGCAATCTCCTGGAGGGTCAGCTATGGGTCACTTCCAACTTGGTTACCCAACAACAACACATGAGGCTTATTGTTTGAAAAACAGTTACATACTATACCCTTTTACATACAATCCTGTCAGTTAAATACAGATAAGAATATAAAATCCCAGGGAGTTGAAGTAATTTGCACAGTGAGCAGTAGCAGAACTAAGACTCAATTTCAGGTAGTCTGTCTGTGAAATCTCTATCCCAATCTTCCCCAAACTCTACCAGTAAATTGACTTTAATTTCTCTCTCCTGACTCTGCCCCATCTTCTGCCAATGCTGTTCTTCCAGCTGGCTTTTCCAGAACAGTTCATGACAACATTTGTTTTAATTTTTTTTTTTACTGCTCACATTTCACCTCATGGATCCATCTTTGGTTCTTTTGCTTTCACACTCTATTTCTGATGGCTCGATAGATCCATGGCTCTACCTTCAGCATGTCTCAAACCATATATCTCTTCTCTACCTAATCATGTCAGTCTAAATCACAATGTTGACATGGATTAAAACCTCAAACCAAATCCAGTGGCTTCTGACTCATCGTGACCCCACAGGACAGAGCAGAACAGCACTGTACAATTACCGAGACTTAATAACGTCTTTGGGAGCAGAGAGGAATGGCTGATGGTTTGAAACAGCTCACATTATGGCTAGCCACTGACTGCTTATCGACTGCATCACCAGGGCTTCTGGATCACAGCAAGTGATTCCTGTTTTGGTCGCCTGCTTCCTTTTTCTTTCCTTTTTCCCCTCCTCTTCTCTAAACCATGCACAAGTACACACAATATACTAATTTTCTTTTTGTTGTTTTAAATTGTGTTGAAAAATATACATGAAATACAAATCTCCACAATTTCTACATGTTTAGCACAATAACAGTGGTTTTATTCTTCAAGTTGTGTTCCCATTCATACAGTCCTTTTCCAAATCATTCCAACACTATTAATGTAAACTCTGCAGACTCCCTAAATATAAACTTTCCCTTCCTCTTTCTTCCCAGTCTACCTTCAAGTTGGAACTGACTCAGTTAATTCTCCAGAGTCTGCAAATTGCACAGAAAGAAAATTGCCAATATTTCTCCCCTGAAGCAACTAGTGGATTTGAAACTATGCATCTTTAGGTTGGCAGCTTGATTCTTTAACCAGTGGATATTTGTGTATTTCATTTAAACAAGATTATGCAGTATTTGTCCTTTTGTGCCTGATTTATTTCACTCAATGTAATGTTTTCTAGGTTCATCCATGAGGACCAAGCATCATGATTTCATTTCTATTTTTCTATTTTTGTGCTGAGCAATATTTCATCTCTGTGCATGAGTGTGTACCACATTTTGTTTAGACAGTGACCCGATGATGGATGTTTCAGTTTCACAGTCTGTTCTTGGCGGAGCAGCCAGATTGATCCTTTTAAAATTTCAGTCAGATCTGGTCAGAACTTTTCAGTTTCTCCCTTTGCACTTGTAACTCTCTTTAAATATCTACATGACTCAGTTTCTCACTCCTTTCTAGTCTTTGCTCAATGTGGTGACAATGACAAGTATCACTGATACGTTCTCTCAATGACCTACCTAAAGGAACCTTCATTGCACCATTGATTAAGTGTTGAGCTGCTAACTGAAAGTTCAGCAGTTCAAATTTACCACCTGCTCAGTGAAAGAATAGCCAGTCTTCTTCCATAAAGATTCACAGCCTTAAAAACACAATTCCACTCTGCCCTACATGGGTGCTTTGGGTGTGCATTGACTTGATGTCAGTGAATTGACTTGCTTGCTTGTTGTACCAACATAAAATAGCACACCCCTGCATCTCCTCTCCACTGCACAGCACGCAATGACTTATGGCACAAGCAGTGAATCGTTTACTAGTATAATTTTTGTATTTCCCTGTTGGAGTGGAGCATCATGAAGGCAGGGATTTGATCTCCTTTACTCAAAACCAGAACCATAGTCCTAGAAGTTATACTAGTACACTATAGATGCTCAAGGATTATTTGCAGATTGAATAGGTATATAGAGAGAATACAACCCTGACACACTCCCTTCCCAATTCCAAACCATCCAGTGCTCCCCTGCTCTGTTGCACAATAGTCTCCTGATCCAGGTATAGGTTCCATATGAGCCAAATCAAATGCTCTGGGATTCCCATTCTTCTCAATGTCCGCCACAACTTGTTATGATCCACACAGTCAAACGCCTTTGCATAGTCAATAAAGCACAAATTGACACTGTTCTGGTATTCCTTACTTTCAGCCAGGATCCATCTGACATCAGCAATGATATCCCTGGTGCCACAGCCTCTTCTAAATCCTACTTAAATGTCTGTCAGTACTGTTCTAGCCATTTTTGAATGATCTTCAGCAGTATTTTTCTTGCATGTGATATCAATGTTATTGTTCAATAAATTACACATTTAGTTGGATCACCCTTCTTGGGGATGGGAACAAATGTAAATCTCTTCCAATCTGTTGGCCAGTAAGTCATCCAAATTTCCTGGCATAGAATGGTGAGTGCATCTAAGGCTGCATCTGTTAATTGAAACAAGTAAATTGGTAACCTATCGATTTCTAGGGCCTTATATTTTGCCAATGCCTCCAATGCAGCTTCTACTTCCTCCTTTATTACCATTGGTTCCTGTTAATACAGTACTTCCTGAAATTTTTCAGTGTCAATCAATTCTTTCTGGTCCAGTGACTTTGTTTATTCCCTCCATCTTCTTTTGATGCTTTTTAGGTCATCCAATATATTGCCCATAGTATCTTTCAGTATTGTGACATGAAGCTTAAATTTGTTTTTCTGTTCTTTCTGCTTGAGACATGCAGAGTGAGTTCTTCCCTTTTTACTCTCCAGTTCCAGTTCTTCTTTGCATGTTCCATTACATTCCTCCCAAGCTGCCCTTTGAAATTGTCTGTTTAGCTCTTTTACTTCAATACGTTTTCCTAGTTTTGGCTTCTCAGTGCTCCAGTGCATTTTTAGAGTCTCTTCAGACATCCATTTAGATTTTTTTTCTTTCTCCTCTGTTTTTTTAAAAAATATAATCTTTTTCTTTTTATTAGTAATCTTTTGCTTTCTTCATAGATGATAGATATCCTTGATATCATCCCACAACTCATCTGGTCTTCAATCATTGGTGTTCATACCTCAAACTTACTCTTAAGATTATCATGGAATTCAGATGGAATTGATTCAAGATCACATTTTGGTGCCTATGGACTTCTTTTCATTTTCTTCAGCCTCAATTTGAACAGTCTGCTCCTGCCTAGTTTTGACTGCCAATTTTGAGCTTCACCAACTATTTCTTCCACAAATGTAGCCAATCTGATTTCTATGAAGCACATCAGGTGAGATCCATGTGTAAAGTCGTCTTTTGTGTCTTTTAATAAAGGTATTTACAATGAATAAATTATTGTAAATATAAAATTCAATCATTTCCAGCTTCATTTCTATCACCAAGGCCATATTTTCCAACTACTGTTCCTTCTTCACTGTTTCCTACTTTTGCATCCCAGTCACCAATTATCATTAATGTGTCCTGATTGCATGTTTGGTCTACTCCTTAGTCAAATAAGAATCTTCCTACACTGAGGAATAAAGAGGAAGAAATTGAGAAATTTTAGAAAATTTTGCAGTCCAAAATTGACCAAACATGCACTCAGGCACAAAATAGGGCAGGATTCAAATCTGTTGATCATAGGGTCACTATGAGTTGTGCTAGGCTCCACAGCACTTAACAACGACAACGTTTGTGTTAATTACACAATGAAAAGAATGCAACTGATGCCAGTGAGTTGTACATTTAAAACATGTTGAAATGTCTAATGTTTATATATTTCTATGTTATAAACATGTATAAATATTATACATTTATATTACAATAAAAGAGAAAGAATTAAGGAAAGATGTTTTCTTTAAAAACCTAGGGCCATCTTTTGAGTAGTTTAGGTCATAATCTTGTGCATGATGCCATTTAGAAACTCCTACACTACCTGGCATTTTATTATTAGAATTCCATTATATGTTGAAGAATTTTTAAAAGCATTAAGAGTTTACTATTTAAATGCAAATAACTCAATCAGAGTTAAGGCCTATGCCTTTGTGATGAAATGGTTTCACATTGTTATTCAACAATATTGTTAACTTTTCTATTTTAAACTATTCTAAATATAGAGATCTTGTTATGGCTTGCCTTGGGTCACATGTACTTTCAGTAAGAATGTTCCAGATCCCTTTGTTCAGGCATTTGCTTTGAGAAGAGTTAAAGCATGGTGGAAAAAAGGATTCTAGTATGGAGAACAAGATTCTAGTGAAAAATATATTCTGAAGAACTGGAGATTTCCTTTCTTTCTTTTCTTTACCCCCTCTTATCTTCTTGTGTACCATCCAGTTGGATCCGACTGGCACAGGAGGAGATTGCCCCTCCTTCTCCAGCAGAACATCTGACAGATTTGAAAAACTGGAGATTTTGTCAAGTTCCTTAATGTCTGTGAAATTAATTAGCACTTTAGTGCAAAGAGCACTCTATTGAGATGTGAGCCATGGCATGATGGCTAAGGTTCTCAGTGTCTAACTGAAAGGTTGGTGGTGCAAACTCACCCACCAGGCTGGAGAATAGCTCTAATTATCTATTTCCAGGAACATTACAGCGTACAAAACCTTACAAAGCAGCTTTGGCCTATCTGATTGGGTCACTATCAATCCGAACCAATGACAATAGATCTAGTGATGTGGTGTACAGCACTGGTGACCACCTGACAACAGAACAAACACTATCCAGTCCTGGGCATCCTCACAGTCAGCGCTGGGCTTGAATACTGCAGCCCTTGGGTCAGTCCACCTTACTGAGTGTCATGCTCTTTCTCACTGATCCTCTACGATAAAGAGTCACAGCCTAGGATTCCCTGTAGGTGGTTCTCATCTGTTACTCGGTCACTATTAGTCAGAATAGTTATATACTGTGCAATCCTGTTGACTGTGTGACTGTATTTGTTCTTAGGTTCCATTAGTGGAGATTATAAACCTCATGAGTGTTTATTACAAATCTGAGGAAAATGAAATCCTTGGCAACTTCAATCTTTTCTCCATTTGTCATGATGTTGCTTATTGGTCCCGCTGTGAGGATTTTTATTTTCTTTCTGTTGAGGTGTAAAGCTATTGTTCTTGATCTCTTAATCAGTAAGTAGTTCCAGTCTTCTTTATTTCAACAACCAATGTTGTGCTATCTGCATATCACAAATTATCAGTACATCTTCCTGCAATCCTGCTGCCACATTCTTCTTTGTAGTCAAGCATCTCAGATTATTTGCTCAGCAGACTGACTGGCTATGCATGATAAAAGAATGTAACTCTGAAGCACGCCTTTCCTGACTTTAAACCACACAGTATCCTCAAGTTCTGTTCCAACTATTGCTTCTTGATCTCTGTACAAGGTTCGAACAAGCACAAGCAAATATTTTAGAATTCTCATTCTTTTTATGCAAAACTATAACTTGATGTTTGGGTTTGTGGGGAAGTTGATGACAAACTTTACTGCTTTAGAAAGAAGTTTGAGTCTCTTGCTATGACTGTTTCCCTTCTTTCTCTTTCTTTTATCTTTTTAAACTGTTTATTTGAATGAGGATTAAAATCATATTGGTTTTTCATACAATCATATAAAGACGTTTTGTTTTTTAACATTAATTGCCTAGATTATTGTAATTATTTACAGCAGCTAATCCTCCTCTAGGGAGCTTGGGCGGCTTAGTGGTGAGGAGCTGCACTGCCAACCCAAGGGTCCGTACATAGTTTGAATCCACCAGCTGCTCCTCAGGAGAAACAAGTGCAGTCCCCTCTCATGCAATTTATTGCCTCAGAAAGCACACCAGTCAGTGATGAGTCAATTCTGACTCAAGGAAACATACCAACAATAGCTCTATTTCTGTGTGGCCTTTCCCTTCACCAGCTTACCGACTTTCTATTTTTCACTCTCCTTTACTTTTAAGCCACATTGTTGTCTTAACACAATACAATGAGCATGGTTTACTCTACTAGAAACAACTAAAACCCACTGTCATCTAGTTGGTTCAAATGCCATCTTCATCATCTCCGATATACCCAAGTGGCGTCATTGTCTCAGGCCATCTCATTGAGGGTCTTCCTTTCTTTCTCTCACCCTCCATCTTCCCAAATAAGATGTCCTTTTCCAAGGACAGGCTTCTCCTAAAAACATGCACAAAATATGTGAGACAGGGTTTCACCATCCTTGCCTCCAAGGAGCACCCTGTTTTCACTTTCTCCAAGACATATTTGCTAATTCTCTTGGCAGCGCATGAGATACTCAGCACTCTTCTATGGCACTCCAGGTCAAAGGCATCAATTCTTCTTCTGTCATCCATAGTCATTGTCCAACTATTAGGTGCATAAAAAATAATTAAAAACATCATAGTTTTAATCAGATACATCTTGGTCTTTTTTAAAAATGAATTTGTAATTGTAGTGAAAGTCTAAAGAAAAGTTGGGTTTTCATTCATTCATTGATACACATTTCCCGCCCCCTCTTCTCAACTCACTTTGTAATGCATATCTTCTTCAGATTGTTAATTGTCATACACACGATGCTTTAATCTTTAAATTGACATCATTGCTGTTCAGCACTTTGAAGCAATCCTTGACAGCACATTTCCCCAATTCAATGTCTTTTGATTTCTTGAGTGCTGGTGATCTCTGGTATCGGTTGTGGACCCAGTCATGGTGAAATCATTGACAACTTCAACCTTATTTCCATTTATCGTGGAGTTACCTTTTGGCTCAGTGGTGAAGATTCCTGCCTTCTTGATGATGAGATTTGGTAATCTATATTGAAGGCTGCCATTTTTGCTTTTCTGTAGCAAGTGTTCAAGTCCTCTTCACCTTAGGCAAGCGAGGCTATGTCAACCATATAATACAGGTTGTCGATGAATCTTTGATCTTGATGCCTTTTGGTTAGCAACCCAATAAGTTACGTGCTGCCCCACCATGGCTCCTTAATTATTTTAAATGCTTGATCAAGGAAACTCACTAATCCCAAAGATTCTTCACTAACATACCCATTTATATACACTATTCTCATTCCAGAGTGTTCTGCTGCTCTGCAGGGCTGGTGGTGGTTGCTGCTTTGAATTATAGTTCAGTGAGTCAGCAGTAACGTCAGGAATTAGAATCTGATTGAAAATTTGCTGTTTGTGTGAACTTGAGAGAGTTGTCCACTTGGAGACTTTCTGATCTGCTCACGAACTGATAATTAGAAAACTGTTTTGAGTGAGTAGGCTCCCATTGTGGAGTGGGTGGCCTTCAGCTTTGCTGAGAAATGTTTTCAGATATGAACATCTAGCAGACCTGGTATTTCTATCTTTTCTTTTGGCTTGATTATCTTCTCGAGAGAGCAAATTCAAAGTCAGGGATGTCAGGAGAAGGGGATTTAGATGTTTGAAAACTGAGATTCTGAGGCTGTTTTTCTTAGTTAACACAGAGTCAGCCTGCATGCACAAGGGAATGAAATGCTGGCTGCTCTCGTGCTGCTGCCGTGGTCAGCTGTGACCTGGACTGTTGGCTGATTTTCAGAAGCCAAAAACAACAACAACAACAACAACAACAGATCCCCACATCTTTCTTCCTCATTCATTTTCATCTGGAGGTTCCCCTGGAACCTATTCAGCACCAGGGAAACACACAAATCTCCATTGAAACCAATGGTGGCTGCCCAGGAGATAGACTGACTTGGAATCAAACCTGGATTTTCTGAATGAGGGAGATCCTTTTGCTACATTGTGCTGACCAGGAAAGAGAACTGTGACCCATTTTTGAGGTAGTGTCATTCAGACAGGCCTAAGTGAGTGAGAAGGGAATGATTGAGGGTGAGATTAAGATAAGATGATAACTCTAGAAAAGAAGTGAAAGTGAAACAGGTTTCCTTTGCTACCTCCTTCTGGAGGACATTTCAAAAGGTGGAGCTCAACAGAGCTTTAGTGGAAAGCATCCTGCATCAAAAGCAGAGAGAGCTGGCTCAGTCAGGAATCTGCTCCTGAACAAGGACCTGTTAATGTCTGTGTGACGCCTACCATGGATGTGAACCATCCAGTTCACTCAAAGGGCCAGCTGATTAGGGGAATATCTTTTAAATGCGTTTGGTCACCCTGACATCGTCAGACTTAATGAGGAGGCAGTGAAGTGTCGGAGCTCTTCTGTGATAGGACAGCAATTGAGCCAGTTTCAACTTCCCCAGAAGAAACCTTCAGTCTTGCCCATTATGTAAAAACTCATGTGTCTACACTTCTATTTAAATGAACCACAGCTTGCAAATTCTTCTTTTCCCCCCTTAGATCCCTGGTTAGGGTAGGGAAATCATTACTGTGTGGTTTATGATGAAGAGGAGCAATGACTTTTTGTTCCTTTGTAAAAGGAAACAACAGTGGGTAGTTGATTTCAGAGGTGAAGCCTTCCTGAGATCACTGTGCTGAGGACAGTTGCATATTCAGGGAATAAGGGAAGACGTGGTGCATTTGGTTTCAAGGTTCCTGATGACAGCACCAGGCAGCTCTGGGGGTGGACCCAGGATGCCGCCCTTTGCAGGAATTGTCCTTCATGTGGTGTGTTATAGAATGCACCATCTGTTTCTTGGATGATTCTAGTTGCTGTGGAGGAACCCACAAAAATATCCCTACCAGGTTGTTTCAAAATTCATTTCTCCCCTCCTTGCATATGACAGCCCTCTGTATAACAAGGCAGTTTAGGGATAAGAGGACAATAAAGATGCATCTTTGGAAACATTTATCTTCACCTGTCATCCAGAATGGCTTTCATACCTGTCTCCTGTGTCCTCTACTGTGCACATGATGCCTGAACACAGTTTCTTTAGTGTGTAAGAACAGGATGAAGGATGTTGTGATGGAGAGTTTAGACTTCAACTCCTCTGAGCTTAGGTTTGGAAGGAATTCAATTTTCTTTTCTTTCTCTTTTGTAATGATTTATGAGACAATGGTGAGTAGAATTCATGCCTTTCATTCTGAATACCTGAGTTTAATTTTGATCTAGAATCAACATACTTTGAACCACACTCAGGAAATCAAAGTTGAGTCGCATGGGGAAGATCTGTTGTCAGGGACCTTTCCAGAGTCCTAAAGAGTAATGTGTCAGTTTAAAGACTAAATTGTGCTTGATCCAAGCCATGTTCTTCATAACTGGTTGTTATGCTTTTGAAAGCTGGACAATGACTAAGGGACAGAAGAAGAATGGATCCCTTTGAATATGATATTAGAGAATAGTATTGAATATTCTATATACTTCAAGGAGAACGAAGAGGTGAGTCTCGGGTAGAGTGAAGCCAGGGTTCTCCTAGGAAGCAAGGATGGTGAAACTCTGCCTCCCCATGCTTTGGTCTTGCTGTTAGGAGAGGACAGTCCTTGGAGAGGACAGTCCTTGGAGAATGACATCATGCTTGGAAAGTTGGAGGGTTAGTGAAAACAAAGAAGATTCTCAAAAACATGGATTGACACAGTCACTGCAGCAATGGGCTCAAGTGTGTCAGAGATGATGATGATGGCACAGGATAGGGCAGGGTTCAGATCTCTTGTTCTTAGGGTCACTATGAGTCATATTCCACTCAATGGCACCTAACAACAACAACAACAATTCCCTTTTTGTGTGATTACCTTTCATCTCTCAGTGGAGGCTTTCATGTTACTATGATATGATATGTTTCAGCAGACCTTTCAGATCAGGAAGAAAAGCCTGGTGATCGATATCCGAAAATAAGATAGATGAAAAGTCTAATTAAATTTTATGCGCCTTCTAAGTGTCAGTTAGAGATAATCTCTGGCAGTCTATGATACTATGGGGAATAATAGAGATTCACCCCACACCTTGGGGTGAATTCTGACTTAACGTTTCTAAATCTGTGTCCTTGAGTAAATTTCATGACCTCTTTGAGCTCCATTTTCCTAAACTGACCTCCCAGGGCTGTTGAAAAGATCAAGTGAGATGACTTGTGCGAGAGTTCCCACAAACTCATTATGGGCTTTCTTCCTCTCCTCTCTCCTACTCTCTTACTCTCTGGCTTGGAAGGATGCCCAGAAGTGCACGAAAGGCTCATTGCCAGCACTAAATATGTTTGCATTCCCAGCAGCATTTTAGTCCATTCTAATTACAAGGCTTACACTTTGTCAAAGCTGAATTATGGACTCGGGGAGCGTGAAGGAGGGAACTGATTATGGAAGTATCACAGTGGAGGGCTTGACTGGTCAGTGCAGAAGAGATTTGCTGGGCCAATAGCACCATGTTGTTGTTTTTGCTGAGAAATTGAGGGGTAATAAGGAGATGGTGACAAAAAACAGAATGAACCAAGGACGGAGGTTAAAAAGAGAATATTTCCTAGTTGTATATGGGACTGGTAATAACAAGATAAAATATGAGGTCTTTACCTCTAGTTGAAGGGCGCTCTGATGGCTTAGGTGAGGAGTTGCAGTACCACTCCAAAGGTATGTAGCTTGAATCCACCAGCTGCTTCATGGGGGAAAGATGAGCCACCTCCTCCAGTGAGACTAACTGCCTCTGAAAACCCAGTGGAGGGTCAGCTATGAGTTCATTATAATTCAGTTGTACATAACAACAATAACTTATAGTTTGGATCCTCCAACTATATGAATAGGGAACTCTGGTGGTGACTAGTGATAAGGAATTGTGCTGTCATCTCAAAGGCACATGGTTCAAATTTGTCAGCTGCTTCATGGGAGAAAGATGGGCAGTCAGCTCTGATGGCGATTTACTGCCTCTGAAAACCTGCTGGAGGGTCAGTTATGAGTTGTCCTGATTCGATGGAACTAAACAACAACTCTAAGAGAGGTACCAATTGTTAACATGGTCTACTGCTAACTGAAGGCTGAAGTTCAAGTTCACCCAGAGACACCATGAGAGGAAAAAGCTGAACAATCTATTTCTGGGAAATCAGCCATCAGAAAACCTTTGGAGAATAGTTCTGCATGGCACACATGGGCTGCTTGGTGTCAAAGTGGATTCCACAGCAGACTCCCTTATAGTTACCCCAACGTGAAAGTACTGGGGAGGTTTTGAAAGGCCCAGGGAGCTGTGGGCCAATCAATGGTAATGGAGTGAAGACTTAACTAGGCATCAGAAATATGAAGATCCTAGCCAAGCTGGCATGGTGAAGCCATTGGCCTGAGCCCCAGAAGGGATTAACTGTAGGTTCTCGTAGAGAAAGAGGCTTTTCTATGGCTGGGTGGCAGCCAGGCCAGACCATAGCTAGGAGGTGGTTAGGTTAATTGGGAGGAGCAGGGTGGAGCCAGTAGGCAGGTGAACATGAGAAGCAGGCAAGGTGACTCCAGACCAGAGAGAAAGGCCTTTTGTAGCCTCACCTGCATTTGAGGTTAGCAGGACATGGCCTCATATCTTCCCCCTTGTCATCTCTATCAGCCTGCCTGCCTTCTTGGATTTCCCTCATATCCCTTAGAGCTGAATCCAAAGTTTTCCAAGTCTTTATGGAGCAGATACATATTTTTAGCCAATGGCCCTCCTGGAGTGATGAGTGTTTTTAAGTTCAATGCCAGCTGGTGTTTTAACATTTTTGGATATACTTCCAAGGATTCTGATCAACTAGAGATGGAGAACATTGTGTTACTCTCTCCTTACAGGAAGTCTCTTTCTGTTCTTAGCTTTAAAAGTTTCTATTAATAAGACTATTAGGGACACCAGCACAGGAGTTTGCTATAGGCATCTTCTCTTAGGTGTCCCTCACATGTGACACAAAGCCCATTACGTAGTAGGTGTCCAATAAATACTTATTGGACAGTCTACCCACACATGCTTTCTGAGAAAAAGGATGGACAATCTCCTTACAGAAAAGTCAAAACTCTAAAAAGTGCAGTTGTACACTGCTTCACAGGGCCACTGCCAGCCAGAGGTGACTGCTTTGTATGTGTGGGATGAAAAGGCTGGGGTGGTGAAAAGACTACTCTCCTAGGGTGGGTAAAGGCAATTCAGTGGTAAAATACTCACCGTCCATGCTGGACTTCCAGTTTTAATTCCTGACCAATAATTATACTTGGATTCACAATGCTTGGTGCCAGCAGTGAAGAAATCAAAAGACGAGTTCCATTGGAAAAAAAAAATCTACTGTCAGGGACTCTCCAGAGTGCTAATATGCAATGATGCTAACTTAAAGACTAAGGTGCACTTGATCCAAGCCATGCTCTTTCTCAATTGCTTTGTATCTGAAAGTTGGACAATGACTAAGGACTGTAGAAGATAAATCAGTGCCTTTGAGTTACAGTTTTGGAATAGAGAACTTGCCCTCAGAGCTTATATTTTGGATAGGGTGTTAGCTGGGTCTGCAGGAAAACAAAAAGTAGAAACCACATAAAAAGAGGTGTGTGGGTGCTTAGCTTTCTCTTTAACAGTTTGTTTAATGCTGGATGTGCTAGATTTCAAGGTTATGCTCAATTGTGTCATTGGCTTAGTGGTTTTAACGGCTCACCTCTTATTTTAAAGTTAAACACTCTGATAAAATTGTTTTTGAAGCATATTTATTTTGGGAAGAAAAACCTTGTAACTGAAATACTCAGCAGGTTATAATATGTCTTCTTTGCTCTGGGAGATTAAAATCCACAAGGAATGTGACCTGTCTATAAAGGCTTCCTTGGATAAACCTGTCCTATGATCTGGGAACCTCCAGGTACGTTTGTGCAGCAGGAGAGTTTCCATAATGGCCATGCTTGATTTAAAAAAGAACCCAAAGCATAAAACAAAAATCTTGTCCCTTTCTTTCCCCTCTAATCTACCCCCAAATGTATTTCTAATGCTTTTATTCTGCAAGCTTTAGATGTCTGTATGTTAATTGAATACTCTTTATAATCACTCTCAAGATCCCTTCTAACCTGACCCTTGGTTTTCTTTCCATAAATGACTCCAGGCATTCTCCAAGATAAGTTCAAGCATTATTTTCAGACAGTTCTTTCCCTCATCTTTTCTAATGCAGTGCTCATTATGTAAAACTATGGTACATTCACATGATGGAATATTACACAGGATTGAAAAACAAGAACTCATAAAACATGCGGCATTGAAACGGATGAGGGAGAGATCTGTTTAAAGGGGATATATGATTATGATTGGGTATTATTGTCATGACAGGAGTCCAGAATGAAGGCTGCACAGTGGAGTAGACTTGGGGGGAGGGATTGCATAATAATGAAAAAGTTTTTCTTTCCCTTTTCAAGGAGAAGAGTGAATTGGGGGGAGAAGGTGGGCAGGGAGAAAAGTGCAAAACCGAATGACTGGAAACCCTAAAACAAGCAAAAAACCCCCAACATTATACCACTTGGGGGAGCCTGGAAGAGATTATATTAAGTGAAATATCTCAGCTACAAAAGGACAAATAATGCATAACACAGCTGTTATGAAATAGAACAGATATGGGGCCTTGGGGAAAGAATAGGAACATCACCTTGAAGTGACTGAATGCCAGTCTATTATTTTTGATACAATGACTGTGAGTCCTTCTATCTTCTTTTCATGTTTTCTGGATTATTCAATATTTTGCCTATAGACCCCTTCAATATTGTAACTCAATGCTTTATTTTTTCCCCCTTCAGTTCTTTAAGATTGAGTAATGATGAACATATCCTTCTCTTTTGGTTTTCCAGCTCCAGGTCTTTACACTTTTCATTATAATTTGCCTTGTGCTCTCAGACATTTGTCTGAAATCTTCTGGTCAGTACTTCTACTTCATTCCCCCGCCGCCCCCCCCTTTTCTTTGCTACTCTGTCAAATAGCAAATTTCAGAGTCTGTTCTGTTATCCATTTTGCCTTTACTTTCTCTTGTTTTTTAAATGACCTTTTGATTTCTTCATGTACAGTGTTTTTAATGTCATCACACTTGCTTGGTCTCCGATCATTAGTGTTTAATGTGTCAAGTGTTACTATTGAGATATATTCAAGGTTGTATATATATATATTTTTTTTTTCCTATCATGAACCTATTTAATTTTATTCGGCTTCAACCTGAGCTTGCATATAAGAAACTGATAGTCTGTCCACAGTGCCATGAGTCTCTGGTCTAATTCTGACTGATGCTATTGAGTTTCTGTATTATCTTCTTCACAGCTGATTTTTATGTATTCTGTCTGACACAGGTAGTTACCATTTATGCAGCTAAAAAAGGAAAAATGACTAGGCTATACATCTTTCATAATTCTAACTTGAGATCTCTAGTATCACTTCTATAACCAACTCTATCTTTTCCACCTACTTACCTATCTTCTCTGTTCCATCCCAGTAATTATCAGTGCATCTTAATTGCATACTTGATAAATTTCAGACTGAAGAAGTTGGTGAAAACCTTCCATTTCTTTTTCTTTAGCATCAGTAGTTGGTGTGTAAATATGAATAATAATCCTACTAAGTTATATTCCTTGTAGGTGTATGAATACAATTCTATCACTGACAACTTGAAAAGGTTTTTTTTTATGATGAGTGTGATACTGTACCTCTTTCAATTTTCCATCCTCATCTTAGTTAGGCTTTGTGATTGTTTGATTAAAAATCATCAGTATTAGTCCATTTCAGCTCACTAATGCCTAGGATATTGGTCTTCATGTATTCCATTTAATTTTTTAAACAAAATTTATTATTATTATTAATTTTAACTAAAATTTACAGAGATTTTTTATTTCCATTCATTCATTGTTGCACTTTTCTCCCTGCCCACCCCTCCCTTCCAGTTCATTCCTCTCTTTGAAAAGTAAAATAGGAATTCTTTCATTGTTACACCATCTCTCCCCCCACCCCAAGTCCACTTCACTATGCAGCCTTTGTTCTGGACTCATGTCATGGCAATAATACCTAATCCATTTTTTTAAAATGGTTTACAATTTTCCTAGATTCATGCTATATACATTTTATATTTTGATTACTAAAGAATGCTTGCAATTGCTTTTTCTTCATTTTGAGCTATGACAGATCAGTTGAAAGGTCCTGAAACTTTATTTTATCCACATCAGTAATGTCAATTTTTCATCAAAGAGGAGCTTTTCTCCAATCTTACTTTCTGTGTTTCTACCCTGAATGGCTCACCTTCTGGCAATATATCAAACAGTATTCTCCTGTGGTTCGTAACAGTGACCAGCTTTTTCAGAAACTGATTACTCGGTCCTTTTCCCTCAGTCTTAGTCTGGATGTTCCAACAAAACCTGTTTATCATTGGTACCCTGCTGGCATTTGAAATACTGCTGACACAGCTTCTAGCACTGAAGCAACAAATAGGTCACAACTATATGACAAACTGATAGAGGAATGATGGATATCACCTGTACTCTTAGCAAATGAAAAGAAATAAGTTCATATGAATGAAATGAATACTTTTATTTTGGAACAAATTAACACATGAATGTAAGACAACAGTTAAGATAAACATAATGTCAGCAATGTCAGATACTATTCCTCCTAAAGGCTCTGAATCTGAGGATTGTTTTTACTTTGTTAGAAAGGGTGGTTAGCAAATGAACTGAGCATAATGATAGTCTAAGGAGCTCTAGTGGTCTAGTGGGTAGGAAATTGCCCTTCCAACCGAAAGGTGGACGGTTCTAATCTGCCAGCTAATTCTTTAAATCCTTTAGCTGTTCCATGGGAAAATGATGGAAAATCTCCTCCTGTGTGGTTTACAGCCTCTGAAAACTTCCTGGAGTGTTATCTGTAAATCTTTTCTGATTTGCAGCAGTGAGATAGAGTGATAGTTCAATGATAGAATTCTTGTCTTCTACATGGGAGCCCTGGGTTCACTTTCTGGCTAGTGTGCATTGTATGCAGCCCTACTTGACTTGCAGTGGAAGTTGCACATTAGTCTGATACTGAACAGGATTTAGCAGAACTTCAGACTAAGATGATGAAGAAGAGAGGCTGAGTGACTTAATTTTTAAATCTGCCAATGTAAACTTTACGTGTCACAATAATCTGATCAGGAACAGTGTGGAGATAGCCTAAGACTACACAGGGTCTTGTTCTTCACCTTACTGTTAGTTGGGGGCCAATTCAAAGGTAGCTAATTGTAATAACTAAACAGCAGTTAGCAAATAACTAATTTATAGTTATAAAGCTATAAACATTACAAACCAAACCTATGCCTCCTACTCACAGAAGCCATTCATTGGGTTTCTAAGGCTGTAAATCTTCACAGGAAGTGACTGCTCATCTTTCTCCTGAGAAGCAGCTGGTGGACTTGAACCAACGACCTTTCATTTAGCAGCATGACACCTAACTCACTGTCACCTGAGCTTCTTAGAGAGCTAGGTGGTTGTTGTTGTTGTTAGATGTCTTTGAGTCCACTGCAACTCATAGTGGTCTTAAGAATAAAATATGTGAAACTTATCCTATCATGCACCATTTTCATTTTCTCTGTTATTCTCAACCCTGTTGTTACAGTTACTGTGTCAGCCCATTTTGTTGAGATCGCTTTCTCTGATTCTCAACTTTCCCAGCAGAATGCCCCTTTCCTCTAGTCACTCCTGATGATATGCCCAAAGTTTTTGAGATAGTTTCACCATTCTTGCTTTTAACGGAGCATCCTAGATGCACTT
>NW_006399791.1:15629709-15632155 GCF_000299155.1 Elephantulus edwardii
CAATTTTGCTAAGTATCTTAGGAACGAATAACTATGACTCCCAGAAACCGGTGGGTCAATTCCACCTTCAAATCTTGGAGTACAGAGAGTAGTGCGGGGGCAGAAAGGAAGAGCCAGGGGGTTCAGAGTGTGTGGCAGAAAGTCTCTCAGTGGTCTCCACACCACAGAGGTAAGAATAACTACAACTCCTAGAAGCCCGTGGATCAAGGCCACCTTCAAATCTTGGGGCCCTTGGGGCTTTGGTCCTCGGGCCAAGAAGACAATATTATATACCAAATTGATAGGATTTATCAACTTCCCCTGGAAAACTCTTGTAGCATAAATTGAGGAGAAGATACCCTAAGGCACAAGAAGAAGTGCAAAACTCTTCTCTTAGTGGAAGAAACTTCCAGCAGCTTGAGGCACACCGAAGCCCAGAAAGATTGACACATACGCCATCACTTCAAGGACTATAGAGAGGGGATTGTTGTTGAATGGAGTAGATTGGAGTAGATATAAATGCTGGTGGAGCAGGGAAAGGGGGTGGCTCCAAACACACCTGGCAATGGTGGGGACAACAAAGAATCTACTGGTTTTTTCCTACTACTGGGAAATATCTTTAATCTGCCCTTTCCTAGAAAATGCTTGTCTGTCAGATAATGTTCTAAATCTCAGCAATCAAATTAAGACAGAATAGGAAGAAGGATTGGCCATCCACTTCCGAAATAGCAGGACTTTGAAAATGTACAACCGAGCACACTTAGACTAGCAGATATGGCAACTGAGGCTGAGCCTGTAAGTATGGAAACAATAGAAGAAGGAACAGCTGCAAGCAGACACTAGTGATTGCAACATGGAATGCAAGAAACAAGAATGTAGGAAAATTAGATATTGTTAAGATGGAAATGTAACACATAAATATTGACATACTAGGTATTGGCAAAATGAGATGGACTGGTGTGGGACATTTTGAGTCAGAGGATCATATGATCTACTATTCAGGAGACGAAAAAGTGAGGAAAAATGGGGCTGCTTTCATAGTCAAAAAAGTAATTTCTAGATCAGATCCATCTTGAAATACATACAAGGAAGTCCAGTGAATACCACCATCATTCAAATATTTGCACCAATAATCAGAGCCAAAGAGGGGGAAGCAGAAGATTTTTACCAACATTTGCAGTCAGAGATTGATTGAACATGCAATCAAGATGCATTAATAATAATAATAGGTGGCTGGAATACAAAAGTTGGGAATTGAGAAGAAGGATCAGCAGTTGGAAAACATGTACTTGATGACAGAAATGAAGCCGGAGATAGAATGATAGAATTTTGCACAATTAATGGCTTATTAATTGCAAGTACATTTTATAAGAAACATAAACACAGGCTATACACATGAATTTCACCTGTTATGCACAGAAATCAGATCAATTACTTCTGTGGAAAGAACTGCTGGAGAAACTCAATATCAGCTGTGAAAACTAGGCCAGGTGCTGATTGTGGAACAGACTACCAACTACTCATATGAAAGTTCAAGCTAAAACTGAGGAAAATTAAATCAATCCACAGGAACCAAAATTTGACCTTGAGTCTATCCCACCTGAATTTCAAAACCATCTCAGTAACAGGTTTGAGGCCTTGGTCATTAAAGAATAAAGACCTGATGGGCTGTGGGAAGATATAAAAAATATCATCCAGGCAGGATGCAAAAGGTCATTTCAAAGAGAGAGGAGGAAGAAAAAACCAAGATGGATGTCAGATGAAACTAAATATTGCACTGGAGTACCAAGAAGCCAAAGCAAAGGGAAGAAATCAAGGTATTAAGGAGTTGAACAGAAGATTCCAGAGGGCAGTGCAGGAAGACAAAGTATTATAATGAAATGTGCAAGGAGCTGGAGTCAGAAAATCAAAAGGGCTGAACTCATTCAACATTTCTTAAGCTGAAGGAACTGAAGAACAAATTCAAACCTTGAGTTGCAATATTTAAAGATGCTTTGGGCAGAATAGTAAATGATCCAGGAAGCATTAAAAGAAAATGGAAAGAGTATACAGAGTCATTGTACCAAAAGGAACCGGTGGATGAATTTCAGAAGAATTTCATGAAACAACGTATGAGCAAGAGCCTGTGGTGATGAAGGGAAAAGTTCAAGTTGCTCTGAAAGAATGGGCAAAAAACAAGACCCCAGGAATTGATGGCATACCAATTGACATATTTCAACAAACAGATGCAGTCCTGGATGTACTCACCAAGTTTTGCCAAGAAATTTGGAGGACAGCCACCTGGCCTATTGACTGGAAGAGATCTATATTTGTTCGCATTCCTAAGAAAGGTGATCCAACAGAGTGTGGAAATTATTGAACAGTATCATTGATATCACATACAAGCAAGCTTCTGCTGAAGGTTATAAAAAAATGACTGGAACAGCACACCAACAGAGAACTGCCTGAAGTGCAAGCTGGCCTTGGC
>NW_006399791.1:15632650-15634017 GCF_000299155.1 Elephantulus edwardii
CAGATGATACAACCCTGCTTGCTGAAACTGAGGAGGACTTGAAGCACTTGCTGCAGAAGGTCAAGGACTCCAGCCTTCAGTATGGATTGAAGCTCTACATCAGGAAGATAAAGATTCTCACCAATGGCCCAATTGGCAGCATCATGATGGATGATGAACAGATTGAAATTGTTGACAGCTTCAGTTTGCTTGGCTCTAAAGTCAACACTCTTGGTACCAGCAGCCAGGAAGTTAAAAGAATTGCATTGGGAAAGTTTGCTGTCAGAGACCTCTCCAAAGTACTGAAGAGCAACGATTTCAGTCTGGAGACTAAGGTGTGCTGAGTACAGGCCATGGTCTTTGCAATTACTTGCTATGTATCAGAGAGCTGGACAATGACTAGGAATGATGGAGAGTTGATACCTTTGAGCTATGGTGCTGGAGAAGAGTATTGAGTATACCATGGACTGCTAGGAGAACAAACAAGTTCCTTCTGGAGAAGGTGAAGCCAGACTGCTCCTTGGAGGCAAGGATTCTGAAGCTTCATCTGACATACTTTGGACATATTGCAGGGTGAAATCAGTCCTTTGAGAGGTATGTCATGCTTGGGAGGGTGGAGGGACAGCACAGGAGAGGAAGACCCTAAATGAGATGGATTGATTCAGTTACTAGGGTAATGGGGATGGGCATGTCAGAGACAGTATGATTGTAAAGGAATAGAGCAGGGTTTAGGACTATTGTACATAGGGTCGCTCTGAGTTCAGGCAACTCGATGGCACATAACCACCACAACAAAAACAACATCTTAATCAGAGAGGGGTGTTGGATATTGTCAAAAGTTTTTTCTGTGAATGGCAAAAAAGAAAAAGTTTTCTGCATCAGTTGCTAAGATCATATGGTTCTTGTTATTTGCTTTGTTATTGTAGTGAATTATGCTGATTTTTTTTATGTTGAAATATCCTTACATACCTGTTATGAATCTCACTTGGACATGCTGATTTATTCTTTTTATGTGCTTTTTTATTCTGTTGCCTAGGATTTTGCTGAGGAATTTTGGGTCCATGTTCATGAGAGATACTAGTTTGTAGTTTTCTTTTCTGGTAATAATTTTGCCTGGTTTTGGAATTAGGGTTATGCTTGCTTCGCAAAATCTCACTGGGAGTGTTCCTTCTTTTTAAATTTTTTGAAATATTTTAAGTGGAATTGGTAAATAACTATTCTACGAGTGTTTGTAGAATTCAGCCGTGAAGCCATCTGGTCCTGGACTTTTTTTTTTTTTGTGGGGGAATCTTTTAATGATCTGCTCAATTTCTTGTGTTGGTTTTGTTGAAATGTTTTACCTCTGTCTATGTCAATATGGGTAGGGGATGTGTTTCAAGGGATTTTTG
>NW_006399791.1:15634652-15636452 GCF_000299155.1 Elephantulus edwardii
GACTGTGGAGCTGAGCAAACTGAAGCTGTGAACACTCTCAATCTCTTCCCTCTGGTTCTGTTGTGATGTCATCTTTATCACTAATTAATTGAATTATTAATATCTTCTCTCTCTCTCTTTCTCTCTCTTTTAACTTTTGTTAAGTTTGCCACTGGTTGGTTAATTTTATTGACTTTTGAAAAACCAGCTCCTGGTTTTGCTGATGACATCAATTGTTTTTCTGTTTTCCATCTCGTTAATTTCAGCTCTTATAATTTCCCTTCTTCTAGAGGTTGTGGGATTAGATTGTTCTTCTTGTTCTATTTGATGAAGGTGTTGAGTTAGATCATTAACTTTGCTTCTTCCTCCATTTTTTTTTATGTGTTAGCCTATTGTTGTGAACTGACCCTAAAGACTGCCTTATCTGCATCCCAGAGATTTTGGTATATTGTATTTTCACTATCATTTGTTTTGAGGGACTTTTTAATTTCATTCTTTATTTCTCCTATCATGTCCAAAAGGGTGTTATTTAGCTTCCACATTGGTGGTTTTATAAGCTTCATTCTCTTGTGATTAAATTCTAGTTTTATGGCATTGTGGTCTGAGAAGCTACTTTGGATTATTTCAATGTTTTAAAACTTGTTGAGGCTTGCTTTGTGCCCTAATATGTGATCAGTTCTGGACAATGTGCCATGTGCACTTGAGAGGAAAGTGAATTGAGTTTTAGTAAAGTGCAGTACTTAGGATACATCCACAAGGTCAAGTTGGCTGAATGTATAGTTTAGATCTTCTGCTTCTTTGTTAAGTTTCTTTTGAGTTGACCTATCCTTTGGTGAGAGTGTATGTTATAGTTTCCTACTACTATTGTGGTGCAGTCTATTTCTTCTATTCTGTTAACAGTTGTTTTATGTATTTAGCATGTCTATCATTGGGTATAAAGATGTTGACCAATGTTATGGCTTCTTGATCTGTGCCTTTAATCATATAGTACCCTTTCTTATCTTTCATGATGGTTTTCATTCTGAGCCACTCCTGTTTTTTTGTGGATATCATTTGCTGGGTATATTTTTACTCAGCCTTTGATTTTGAGTCTATCTTTGTCCTAATTTTTTAGATGTGTCTATTGTAGACAACATACTGATGGGACTTGTTCATTCTGCTATTCTTTCTCTTAATTGGTACATTTAGTCCATTTATCTTAAGTGTAATTATTGACAGACCAGGTTTTATTGTTGTAATTTTGGTGTGTTTATTTTGTTGTTGCTAAAATTTGTTCTTCTGTTCTTTCAGCTTGGGAAATGCTAAACAAATTCTTCTGTTTTAATTTTCTGACTGCTGCTCTTTGCACAGTTCATTATACTATATTGCTTCGTCCTCTTGAACTGCCCTTTGATATCTATCTCTTTTACTTTACTTCAGCATTTCTTCCTTGATCTCTGTGTGTCCTAGTGTAATTTTCACAATGTGATACGATATCAAGATTAAAAGCCATTGTTTATAGGGTCACTATGAGTTGTAGTCAACTGGATGACACATAACAACAACACAACAACAGTGATCTAATATCCATTTTGATTTTTTCTTTCTCCTCTGTTTTTGCATTTTTTTTTTTAAATTGATCTTCTCCATGTACTCTTTCTTTGTAGTATATCAGATGTGGTCCATGTATACAGCCATCATTTATGTTTTTCTTTAATAAGCAGTATTTGCAATGAACAAATCATACATTGTATAGATTTCTGTTATTCAATCTCCAGCTGCATTTCTGTCACCAAGATGATATTTTCTAACTACCAATCTTTCTTTGCTTCTGACTTTTGT
>NW_006399791.1:15638237-15647756 GCF_000299155.1 Elephantulus edwardii
TCTTGCCACTAGGCCACCAGAGCTCCCTTCAGGATAGTTTTCTAAATGTTCTTTTTGACTATGAATGCAACATTACTGCTCTTCAGTTTGTCAACTCCAGCATAACAGATCTTGTACTTACCTGATTCAAAGTGGCTAATACCAGTCCATCTCCGCTCAGTAATGCCTAGGATGTTGATCTTTATGTGTTCCATTTAGTTTTTGACAACTTCCAAGTTAGCTAGATTTATACTTTGTACATTACATGCTCTATTTTAATGGATGTTTGCAGCTTTTTCTCCTAATTTTTTAGTGTCTTCCATCCTAAGGAGAACACTCTAGTGGCCTAGCAGTAAGAAGCTGAGCTGTAATCTCAAAGGCATGAGGTTTAGATCTACCAGCTGCTCTTTAGGAGAAGGATGGACAATATTTTCCCATGAGATTAATTACTTATCAAAACCCATTGGACAATGGCCTCTACTTACAGTACCATATTTATTGGTGTTCCTCTATTACTCACAAAGTTTTCAAATACTTGTTATTTTAGAGTTGTCAGTCCTGCGTATTAGTCTGTCTTAGTCTGGAAGCTTGTGCACATGGGTGACCCTGCTGGTAAATGACACACAGGTGGTATAATTCCCAGTGTCACAGCAACATTCATATTACTGCAGTACAGCAAACTGACAGACAAGTGCTACAGCCATAAGAGAAACTATAAACAAGTAAAAACAAATATATACAAACTAAAATGAGCAGCAACATATAAGTCACTCCCCTCCCCCACAAGGCCAACAGAGCAAACTGAAAACAGAGTGCAATATTCACACAAGCAAAAGGGAAAACAACAAGAGTCCAAAGAGAAAACAAATATGCATATTCCATATTTAGGAAGTAGAGGGCAAAGCTGTGTGGTCCCTCTTTTGTTCTGGAATATGTCAATGGTCTACAAAGAGGTGGGGCACCCAGCCTGCCTCTCCTAGTCAGCCTGCCTAGAAATAGTGTCTTTGCCATGACAGGGAATATTTTGGGCAGTATGCCCAGGCAGAGATGGCTGGCATAATGAGACAGTCGGCACTAGAGAGTCTTTATAAAGGATACTTTTTCTCTGACAATCAAAAGGAATTTGAAAAATACGGCCATGTGTTTCCTGTTTCATGCAGTGTTTTTTAATGGTGTGTCCTAACATCTCTTCATATCCTATCATCATAAATGGGAGCATCCTCTATTTGGGGAAATATTGGTCTTGGGAGTCAATCATTTGAAAACAAAAGATTAGCCAATTGCAATAGGAATGTGGGCCAGAGGGTGTTCTCTGGAAAAATGAACTTGCAGAAACTGGTTGGAAGATTGTGGTCAGAGCTCTAATCTAGGGGGTTGGCATGCAGGACAGGACTCCAGGGGCAGTGGGTGTGGGGAGGGGCAGGAAAGGTACAGATCCAAACTGTGTCACCTGAACTGCAGCTCTTCTGTTGGTAGGGAGGTTCAGGCTTTAGTGCCTTTTTTACTCTTGTACATGATCATGGAAAGTTATGTCTGTGTATGAGAGTGTGTGCTTTTATATATAATAGGTTTTTTGGGGACTGTTGGTGATAATCACTGGTGATAATCAACCTTTTTCATTATCATAACAACACAGTGAATAGGTGCCCATATTACCTTCATTTCACACATGAGGAAACAGAAACTTGAAGGTGAAGTAAGTTGCTCAAGTTCACAGAGCTTGTAAATGACAGCATTGGTAGCAATAAATATGTCACGGACAAGGACTTGTCTTTTAACCTTCACTCCAAGGCAAGGTATATTAAAATTTTGTAGTTTTTTTTTCCATAAAATAAAATACAAATAATGCTGGCAAGATGCCTGCGAGGGGTCTTTGTTAAGAGTGCCTTCCCCACCATGTTGGACCTTGTCAGTGGCTGCAGATGGAGAGGTGCCTGCTTCTGGGGTCCTGGGATTGTCATTGTGCTTTTCCTTTTTGTCATCTGATGCAAGTCATCTGTCACCTGCTGGGCAATTCTATTTTGGATGAACCACAGAAACATTGCCACTTACAAGCCTGAACACCCTGTGGGGTAGTCCTCCTCTGTTCCAGAGAGTTGTCATATTTCGGAATTGACTTGGTAGCAAAATCTTATTAAATTTCTTTTTTGATGGGGTGGTGTCAGAATGGGCATTGGTTCTCTTTCAGTAGATTTGGGTGGCATTTAGGAATCTGCCTTCAGTTAGCACTACTCCATTCTTCTGTAAGTGAAGAACAGAGACCTTGCTTTAGAACACAAAGGAGCAAGGAGACAGGAACTTGGCTTTTCAGTGAGTGCCAAGTAGATACTGACATTCTTTTTTAAAACTGATTTTCATACAATAACTAATTTACAATGTGTTTCATTCATATACACAGTGTTCCATACAATCCCTCATTTACATTGTGTTTTATACAATCATTCATATACACTGTATCCCATATATTGAATACCATTGATCTATGCCTACCTAGTATTACACCATCTTGTCAAGTCTCAATTAGTTGAATCTTTCCCATTCACATATGTCTGTTTGTATCCCAGTTCTAATTTTGTGGGGTGTATTCCTAGCAGTGCAAACCAGAAATGCAGAAGGTAAAATCGACAAATGGGACCTTTAGTAAATTAAGTCCCTGTGTGCATCAAAAACTTTTTCCAATAGGGTGAAAAGAAAACCTACAACCTGGGGAAAAACATGTGGCAATGACATCTTAGACAAGGGTCTTAGAAACAAAAGTTTATAGAATATTCATTAGTGGGCCGATTGGCTGCATCATGAATAAATGATGAAGAAATTGAGATTGTTATCAGCTTCAGTTTGCTTGGCTCCACAATCTTGGTACTAGCAGCCAAGAAATTTAAAGATGAATTGCATTGAGAAAGTCTGCTGTGAGAGACCTCTCCTAAGTACTGAAGAGCAACGATGTCAAACTGGAGACTAAAGTGTGCCTGATTCAGGCCATGGTCTTTCCAATTACTTGTTATGCATCAGAGAGCTGGATAATGATGAAGGATGATAGAAAGAGAATTGATGTCTTTGAGCTGTGGTACTGGAGAAGAGTATTGAATATAGTATTGATGGCCAGGCGAACAAACCAGTTCAACCTAGAGAGGGTGAAACCAGACTGCTCCTCGGAGGCAAGGATTCTGAAGCTTCGCCTGACCTACTTTGGACATGCTGCAAGGAGGGACCAGTCCTTGGAGAGGGACATCATGCTTGGAAGGGTGGAGGTACAGTGCAAGAGAGGAAGACTGTAAATGAGATGGATTGACTCAATAACTGGGGTAATGGGTGTAGATATGTCAGAGATAAAAAGATTTGCACAGTACAGGGCTATTGTACATAGAGTCCCTATGAGTCACAGGTGACTTGAAGGCACATAGCAACAACAGGGCCACCACAAGAAAAAGATTGATAACCCAGTAATAAAATGGGCAAATGCATGAGAAGAATTTTCACAAAGAATGACATTTGAATGGCCAACAGACACATGAAGAAATGCTCAATATTCCTGGAAAAAGAGAACTGCAACTCAAAACCATAATGAGATACCATCTCACCCCAGTAGCAGTAGTGATGTTTAACAGGACAGCCAGTAATGACTGTTGGAGAGAATATGTGGAGAGATAGGAACTCTCATACACTGTTGGTGGGATTGTAAAATAGTACAACCACTCTGGAAGACAGTTTGACTTTTCGTCAAAAAGCTGAACATATATATTAACGTTCTTCATAGAACATTTTCTAAGACATATTTGTATAATGTTGTTGTTGTTATGTACCGTCGAGTCACTTGCGACTCATAGTGACCCTATATACAACAGCCCTAAACTCCACTCTGTCCTGTGCCAATTGTACTGTCTCTGACACACCCATCCAAAATTACCCCAATCACTGAATCAATCCACCTCATAGAGGGCCTTCCCCTCCTGCGCTGTCCCTCCACCCTCCCCAGCATGATGTCCTTCTCCAAGGACTGGTCTCTCCTCACAACATGTCCAAAGTATGTTAGATGGAGCCTCAGAATCCTTGCCTCCAAGGAGCCACCCAGTTTAACCCTTTCCAGGACAAATCTGTTTGTTTTCCTAGCAGTCCATGGTATTCTCAATACTCTTCTCCAGCACCACAGCTCAAAGGCATCAATTCTCCTTCTATCTTCCTTGGTCATTGTCCAACTCTCGTGATTGCGAAGACCATGGCCTGTATCAAACGCACCTTAGTCTCCAGAGAGACACCATTGCTCTTCAGTACTTTGGAGAGGTCCCTAACAGCAGACTTTCCCATGACAATGCGCCTTTTAATTTCCTGGCTACTGGTGCCAAGACTGTTGACTGTGGAGCCAAGCAAACTAAAGTTGTGTAAATCTCAATCTCTTCACCATCCATCCTGATGCTGCCAATTGGTCCAGTGGTGAGAATCTTTGTCTTCTTGACATTGAGCCTCAATCCATATTGTAGGCTGCAGTCCTTGACCCTCTGCAGCAGGCGCTTCAGGTCCTCCTCAGTTTCAACAAGCAGGGTTGTGTCATCCACATAACACAGATTGTTGATAAATCGTCCACCAATCTTGACCCCACATTTCTCCTCATAGAGCCCAGCCTCCCAGATAATACTAAATAATATTAGGGACATGATTGCTGTAGTGATACAAATACATGATTTAAGTAGAATTTTAAAAAATTTTTACTTACTATTATAGAGTGATAATATTGGTTAAAAGTCCTCCAAATTAATGATTTTTTTATTATGATCATTATTAACTATGATTAAGATGCCCTGGTGTGTATTGTGTAATGTGTTGGACTGCTGCCAGAAGGGCTGCTCTGAGAGAGACAGATCGAAAAAGTCTCTCCCATTATAGTTTTCTGCTGTGGATCCCCGCTGGGAGGCAGTGAGTTACATTGACTGTGGTTTTATAACTGACTGTTTAAGTATTGTTGTTGTTATATGTCATCGAGTTATCTGTGACTCATAGCAATCCTATGTACTATCCTACTCTACCCAATCTTATTGTCTCCTGTACATCTACTCCCATTACCCCAGTCACTGAATTAATTCATCTCATCAAGGGTCTTTCTCTGCTATGCTGCCCCTCCACCCTCCCAAGCATGACATCCCTTTCTAAGGACTGATCCCACCTCGCAATATGTCCAGAGTACGTCAGACAAAGCTTCAGAATCCTTGCCTCCAAGGAACAGCCTGGCTTCACCCTCTCCAGAATGAACCTGTTCGTTCTCTTAGCAGTCCATGGTATGTATATTCAATACTCTTCTCCAGCACCACTGCCCAAAAGCATCAATTTTCCTTCTATCATCCTTAGTCATTGTCCAGCTCTCTGATGCATAGCAAGTGATTTCAAAGACCATGACCTGTAACAGGTGCACCTTAGTCTCCAGACTGACATTTTTGCTCTTCAGTCCTTTGGAGAGGTCACAGCAGATTTTCCCAATGCAACTCATCTTTTCATTTCCTGTTTGCTGGTATATTAAAGTTTATTTCTTTAGTTCCTATGGTTTATCATATGGATTTTCCAGTATTTATTGTGAGAAATAATGATTTGATTAATATATTTCTGTGTAAAGTGTCTTACATTGATCTTGAAATGAAATTTTTGTTTTTGTTTTATTGTTGTTGTTTAGGGAACTCTGGTAGTGTAATGGTAGAGGGGCTGTGCTGCTAACACAAACGTATACCGTTCGAATCCACAAGCTGCACTGCAGAGAATGGTGGGCAGTCTCCTCCTGTGTGATTTATTGCCTCTGAAAACCTGTTGGATGGAGGGTCAGCTATAAGTCAGTTCTTGCTTGACAGCACGTAACAACAACAGCAATGTTATTTTTAATTGTATTTTAAAACTATTTTTCTCCCACAGAAAGAAATGTTGTTTGGTTCTTGTTTAATAATTTTTTTCCTCATACCTTGGAAACTATAGAGTGTTGACACCATAGAAAACAGGGAAACAAAAATTAATAAACAGATAAGTTGAGAGAAGGGATTTGATTAGATAGTGTATTAATTACACTAATCGGTTTAATTAATGTTGTAAAAATTCTTCTGAATGATTGAATGAGAACAAAGTATGATTTGTGAACTTTCACTGAAATAAAAACAAAAACTATTTGCCACTTATAAATCATTTGATTGTATCGAAAAAGCAACCAGATGGGTAACTCATCTAGATGAGGAATGCACTTTCAGTATAAGGATGATGAACAAACACTGTTGTAGGTGCAGGAAGGAAAGCAGTCACTGCGAGCCTCAAAGTGCAGTCTGCCATTACCAGGCAGAAAGTCGGGTTGAGGCAACCTTCCCTGGAGACATCAAAGCTTGTGTTTCAGGGGAAACATCCTATCATCAGGAAGTTCCTGAGGAATAATTCCAGCCATCTTTGTAACAGGAACACTGCATCCCCTGCAATCTCAGCTAGGAGTTTGTTGGTGTTCATAGAAGGTCAGAATTAAAATGAAAAGAAATCCTTTAGACCACAAATAGTTAATTGTCTAGCTCATAACCCCAGATTTGGTATTTCAAACCTTCCCAGAGGTATCTTAAAGGACAGGCTTTCTGACAAGGAACAGCCGTGTGAACTCTGTGGAGCACAGCTCTGTGTTGTGACATATGGTATTGCTGCCAGGCAGAGTTGACTAGATGACCGTTGGTGAGGAAACAAATGAGAGGAAACATCTCCAAAGGTGGGCATGGCTCCTTGTAGATGATGGTTTGTTTCATCAGGATGTTCCGTGTAATTGTGTATTTGTTAGTGTAAAGCACTGCATTCAATTTATTGATCTGCTCAGAAGGAGAGCTGGAGTACTCTGATCAGTGGTTGTTTATGATTTGCATTCAAATGTTGTTGTTAAGTGCCATTGAGTTGCAGGCGACTCATAGCGACCCTATGAAGGAGAGTCCTAGAGGCTTGGGTGTCTCTCATCCTCTCTTCAGGTTCATAGGGTTTCCGGAGGCAAGCTATTATGGAAGTGGATGCCACTCCACTGTCACTTGTGGTTGCTGTGAGGCTGAACACCGTGACACTGATGTGTCAAATGCGTTAATGGTTGGCTCCCCAGTGTGGACAGAGAGTAGGGTGGAGCTCCCCCCAAAGGTTAAATCACAATAATAATTATGTTAGTGTATAAGATAAAGCGTTGCTTGAAGAAGTAAAGAACACTTGGTGTACTTCCTGTGAAAGACCAAAGACTATATAGCCTTCCATGTGGATTATATCTCAACATCAAGAAAACAGAAATCTTCACAGCTGGACCATTAGGCAACATCATGATGGGCAGAGAACCGAGTGAAGTTATCAAGCATTTTCTCTTACTTGGATTCACAATCAAATCCCCGTAGTAGCAGAAGTCAGTAAATCAAAAGATGTGTTCTATTGGGAAAATCTGTGGTGAAGGACCTCTCCAAAATGCTGAAGAACAAGGATGACAGTTTGGAGACTACAGCACACCTGAGCCAAGCCATCTCTCACCTGTCGGGCTGTTGTGTTGTGGAGGCTTGTGCACTGTTGCAGTGCTGGGGGCTGTGATGCCAATCACCGTTTTAAAGACCTGCAGAATCATTCTTGGTGAAGAGCTTTCAGGGGAGCTTTGAGACTAACCCATGTAAAGAAGCAAGACTGTTTGAGTCTTGCCACATTAGCAAATTAAAATCTTTCACTGGGTGAAATCTTCACTCTATCCAATTAAGGTAGATTCTACTTTGAGAAGGGAGTTCTGGTGGCCTAGTGGCAAGAAGCTGCATTGCAATTCTGAAGGCACCAGTTCAAGGCCACCAGCTTCTTGGCAGGAGAAGGATGAGCAATAGCCTCCTGTGTGATTAACTGCCTCTGAAAATTTACCACAGAGGCAGCCTATGGGTCGGTTCTGACTATTATCCATTTTTAAAATCACGCTTTTATGTGTGTGTGATTTCTCCTTTCATTTCTAATTTTTTATTATACTAGTTTATTTACAAAATTCAAATACATTGTTTTCCAGAACAGACTCCCCCGATTTCCCTCACCTCCTCATCCATCAAATTGTACAACCCCATGCTTAATCCCCCCTCCCCCTGCACATCCTCCCCCTTCTGCTTCCATCCTCCCTTCCACACTCTTGGATCCTTATACTCATTCTACAATAATGGTTTTATACAGTATTTGTCCCTGTGGGGCTGAGTTGGTTCACCCAGGCCTTAAAAAAGCCTCTATGAATAATGGAAGAGTATTGTTGGATCTAGTGCTTGAAGAGGAGCCTGGGAGGTTGGATGGCTCTCAAACTGTCCCTGCAGAAGAGCTGCCTTTTCAAAGTAGTTGTTGTTGTGTACCAGAGAGTCAGAACCGATGCATAGGCTGCCTCTGCAGTGGGTTTTCAGAGACAGTTAATCACATAGAAGAATATTAGCCATCCTTCTGCAGAGCTGCTGGTGGCCTTGAACCGTGTGCCTTCAGGATTGCAGTGCAGCTTCTTGCCACTAGGCCACCAGAGCTCCCTTCTCAAAGCAGAATCTACCTTAATTGACTAGAGTAAAGCTTTCGCCCAGTGAAGGATTTTAATTTGCTAATGTGGCAAAACTCAAACATGAGGAGAAACAGCTATAAACATCCATTAATAATTAGAACATGCAGTGTACGTAGTATGGATACAGGAGAGCTGGAAGAGGTAAAAAAGTGAAATGCAGATAGATCTGCATGAAGATCAACAACATTCAGTCATATGATCTCCTATGCCAGAAATAAGAACCTGAAGAGGAATGGTGTGGCATTCATAGTTAAGAAGAACATGTCCAGGTTTATCCAGAAGTACAATGCTGTGAATACTATCCATATGTATGCAAGATAACTCTTTAATACAACTATTATTAAAATATATGCACCAAATTGCAAGAGCCAAGCATGAAGAAATTAAGAATTTCCACCAGCTTGTGCAGTATTAAATTGATCAAATTTGCAAGTGAGATGAATAGTAATAGTAGTAGTAGTAGTAGCAGTAATACAAAAGTTGGAAACAAAGGATTGGTAGTTGGAAGATACGGCCTTGGTGACAGACATGAGGCTGAAGATTGAATGATAGAATTTAGTATGATGAATGATTTTTTAATTGCAGATACCTTTAAAAAATATGAACAGCTACTCTACACATGGACCTCATCTGCTGAACTAAACATGATTCAGCTTGATTACATCTGTGGAAAGAAACATTGGAGGATATAAATATCAGTAGTCAAGCCCAGAGATTGACTGGAATAGATGATCAATGACTCATGTTATTTTTATTTTATTTTTAAAATAATTTTAATGAACATTTACAGAAAATTTGGATTTCCATTCATTCATTTCTGCACTTCTCTCCCTGCCCAGCCCTCTCCCCCTGCCTCCCAGTTCGCTCCTCTCTTTCAAAAGTAAAAGAAAGACTCCCTCCCTGGTACACAATCCCCCCACACCCCTCCCACCACCCCAAGTACATTCCACTATGCAACCTTAATTGTGGACTCTTGTGATAACCATAATACCCTATCATACATCGCTTTTAAA
>NW_006399791.1:15652196-15653137 GCF_000299155.1 Elephantulus edwardii
TGGGGGGAGGGATTGCATAACAAAGAGTTTTTCTTTTCAAGGAGAAGAGTGATTTTGGGGGCTGGTGGGAGGCAGGGAGAAAAGTGCAACTATGAATGAATGACTGGAAATCCTGTCTCTGTAAACTTTCATTAAAAGTAATAAATAAATATGAAAAAGAAAAGATATGGAGACAGGATGCAGCCCTGACACACTCCTTTCCTGATTTTGAATCATACATTTTTTTCCTTACTCTGTTTTGAAGACTATTTCCTGGTCCAAGTATAGGTTTCACACTAGCACAATCAAGTAAGTGTTCTGAGAATCCTATGTTTCTCAAGTTTAGCCACAATTTGTGATCCACACAGTCAAATGCCTTTGCATAGTTAATGAAACACAGATAGACATTCCTCCCATACTCTGTGGTTTCAGCCAAGATCATCTGACATTGGCTATATATCCTTAGTGCCACACCCTTTTTAAAATTCAGTCTGACCTTCTGGTAGTTCTTGGTTGTGTACCAGTAATTTTTGGATAATCTTCAGCAAGATTTTCTTTTCATGTGATATTAGTGATTTGTTTGACAGTTTTCATACTCTCCTGAATTGTGGGGTTATTTTTTATGGGAATAAATATGAATCTCTTCCAGTTGTATTTAATATATTTTCATTTAGGCCATACTCTAATAACTTTTAATATGGCAACATGCTTTGTATGTCTCCAAAAGAGTACAAGGGATACATTCTATAGTGTTTTCCAAAATTTTTTGCTCTGTGATTTCTTTTTCCCCTCTTAAATAACTACATTAAGGACTCAATGTTCCACGGAATGTATTTGCTGAAGTGTTACATAGTTTGATTGCAATATTATTTTTAGTTTTATTCTCATAGAGACTTAATCATCCATTACATATATGTTGCACAATAAGTTTGACTATGATAGCATAAACCCAGAGGTTAATG
>NW_006399791.1:15653237-15657030 GCF_000299155.1 Elephantulus edwardii
GGTGAGATGATATCTCATAGTTGTTTTGATTTGCATCTTCCTCAGAGCTAGGGATTTTGAGCATTTCTTCATGTGCTTGTGGGCCATCTGAATGTCTTCTTTGGTGAAGTGTCTATTCATACATATCCTGTGCCCATTTTTCTATTGGATTATTTACCTTTATCTTGTTGTGGTGACTCATGTTATTGTTGTAGTTGTTAAGTACTGCAGAACTGACCCACTCTCAGGTGGGTTTTCAGAGGCACTTAATAGGATGGGAGGAGATTGCCCATCTTTCTCCTGCAGAGCAGCTGGTTGATTTGAACTGAGTGCCTTTGGGATTGCAATGCAGCTTCTTGCCACTAGGCCACCAAAGTTCCAGCAATGACTCATATGCAAGTTAAAACTGAAGTTGATGAAAATGAAAACAGATCGATGAGAACCAAAATATGAGCTTGCGTGTATCTTAACTGAATTAAAAAATCATCTCAAGAATAGATTTAACACATTGAACACTAGTAACTGAGCACCCGGCAAATTGTGGAGGGACATCAGTGACACACATCATCCATGAAAAAAGCAAAAGGTCATTACAAAGCTGGAGATAAAAAGAAAAGGCAAAATGGGTGTCAAAAGAGACTTTCCGTTTTCATTAGAATGAAGAGAAGCCAAGACAAGGGGAAGGAATGCTAAAGTAAGAGAGGTGAACAAAAGACTTCAAAGAGCAGAATGAGAAGATAAAGGAAAGTATTATAATGAAATGTGCAAAGAGTTAGAGCCAGAAATTCCCTCAGTGAAGCCCCCATTGCAGTGGCCCTTTGTGCTTTGACCAGCCTGGGCTCCCTAATTCTTGTTTTCAATAAGAAGCTCTTGATCTCTCAAGCAAATAGACTTCAGAATGCTTGCCTGATAAAATCTGAGGTGCACAAACCCTTAGACTCTAGGTACACAACCAATACTTAACTATTTAGAAGAGCTTCTGTGGCTTAATAGTAAGGGGTTGCTCCATCAACCAAAAGACATCTGCCTCTCAAAAACTCCTTTTAGGGCCAGCTCTTAGTTGGCTCCAACTCTGCATACCAACAAAGTAAGAGTTCCAAAGAAAAAGGGGCTTGTGATTTGGGGAGATACTGATTTCAATAAGCTATTTTTTTTTTAAAGAACAGTGGCTTTATTGAGTTAAAATTTCCTTTTTGTTGTGAGATGCTGTATTTTGTTTTTGGTGTGTTGGTTTCTTAAGAATACTAGCTTATTTACAAAGTTTGAATACATTGTTTTCACACGGATCTTCCCCATTTCCTTCACCACACCCACCCATCAAATTGTGTGACCTTATGATTAACCTTCCCTGCCCCTCCTCACCCCTCTATTTTCACCCTCCCCTCAGATCTTCGTATTCATTCTACAATAATGGTTTTATACAGTATTTGTCCTTATGGGACTGAGTTCATTCAGCATAATGCTCTCTAGTTCCTACCAAATTGGGTAGTGATTTACAAAATAATTTTTCCTGCGTGCTGTATAGTATTTCATTGTAAGAATGTGCCATAATTTCTCAATCCATTTGATTGTGGTTGGACACCTGTGCTGTCTTCATGTTCTTGGAATGGTGAATAAAGCTGCTAAGACCATTGGTATACAAATCTCTGTGCCTCAGTTCTCATTTTCTCAGGGTATATTCCAAGCCATGGTATAACTAGGTAACACGGAATTTCTATGTTCGTCTCACACCATACACAAAAATCAACTCAGGGTGCATCAGAGACCTGGGAGTAAAGCCCCAAACCATCGAGTTCAATAAAGACAAACTGTGATCAAGCTTAGACGGCCTAATGTATGGTATAAAGAGACTGCCAAATACAGCCAGAAATGCGCAATCTGAAAAGGATAAAATTGATGAATGGGACCGTCTAAAGATTAAATCTCTGTGCACATCAAAATAATTTTCCAACAGGGTGAAAAGAAAACCTACTGCCTGAAAAAAAACATTTGGCAATACCATCTCAGACAAGTCTCATAATAAAAGTTTAGAGAATACCTCCACAAGAAAAAGACTGACTGATAACCCAATTACAAAATGGGCAAAAGATATGGAAATAATTTTCCCAGAGGAAGATATTCAAATGACAACAGATACATGAAGAAATGCTCAAAATCAGTGGCAGTTAGAGAGATCCATTTAAAACCACATTGAAATGCCATCTCACTCCAGTAGCCATGGCAAAGTTTAACGGGGCAGCAACTAATAAATGTTGAAGAGGATGTGGCAAGATAGGAACACTTACACATTGTTGGTGGGAGTGTAAACTGGTACAACTACTCTGGAAGTCAGTTTGGCATTTCCTCAGATGCTATTTTGTTGTAAGGTCAACTCCTAACTCATAGTGACCTCATGCACAACAGAAAAAATGTTTCCTAGTCTTGAGCCATCACCATGATCACTTGTTGACTGAGCCATTGTGATCCCCTGGGTTTTCACTGGCGGGTGTGAAAGTAGATAGCTAGACCTTTCTTCCTAGTCTATCTTAGCCTAGAAGTTCTCACAGCAACATGCTCAGTGTCACAGCAACATGGATTCTGTTCAGTATCATACCAACATGGATCTGCCACGTGAATGGTGAGACTTCTACCACTGACCTATCACTGCTCCTGAAGTATTCATTCCTTGTGTGTGTATAATTCCATAGGGTTTTTATTCATCCTATCACTCCTCAAATTTCCTTCACATCAGTTTATAGTCAATTTCTACTCCTGCTTCTGCTCCTGTTCCTGCTGCTAGGATTGCTTTCTGTCTAGAAATTTTTCTTTTCTGGACATTTCATATAAATGGAATCATACAATTTGTGGCCTTTTACATCTCACTTCTCTTACTTGATGTAAATTTTTGAGGTTCTTTTATGTTCATATCAGTAATGTCTTCTTTCTATTGCTGATTGGTATTCCATTGTATGCATTTACACATTTTGCTTATTCATTGACCAGGTGGTAATTGTTTATGTTTCTAGTTTTGGACTGTTAAAACAGTATTGCTACGAACGTGTGCATACAAATGTTTGTGTGAGCATATGTTCCTAGTTTCTCTCGGGTAGGTTATTAGGTCTGAATTGCTGTGGCATTTGTTAAGTGTATGCTTAATGTTTTTAAAAATGGTCATATTGTGTTTCCAAAGTGGCTAAAGACTTTTACATTCTCACTAGCAATATAAGAGGGTTCCCATTTATTACATTTTCGTTAGCACTTGTGGTTGTTGGTGTTTGGGTATGTAGTAGTTATTATGTATGTATTATGTATGTAGTATTATGTATGTAGTTGGTATGTGCCATTGAGTTGACTTTGACTCACAGTAATCCTATGAACAATAGCTCTGAACTCTGCCCTATTCTGAGCCTATCTCCCAGTCTCAGACACACCTACTCCCATTACTCCAGTTGCTATTTCATCTAGGGTCTTCTCTTGCACTGTCCCTCCATGCTGTCCAAGCATAATGTTCTTCTCCAAGCAGTGGTCCCTCCTGGCAACATGTCCAAGTTGGTGAGATTGAGGTTCAAAATTTTTTCCTCCAAAGAACAACTTGGTTTCACCCCCTCCAGCCCAGTTGTGTCTGTTCTCTTGGCAGTCCATGGAATGCTAAATACTCTTCTCCAGCATCACAACTCAAAGGCATCAATTCTTCTCTCACCCTTAGTCATTGTATTATTCTCTCATGCATATCAAGTAATTGCAAAGACCATGGCCTGGATCAGGTGTACCTTAGTCTCTGGACTGACATCATTGGTCTTCAGCACTCTTGAGAGGTTTCTGACAGCAGATTTTT
>NW_006399791.1:15659270-15669676 GCF_000299155.1 Elephantulus edwardii
TAACAACAACAACAACAATTTTATAGCAACTACTGATCATTTATTTTTCAGTGTTACTTGGTTCCTCAACTAAGCCAGATGGTCCCCAGATCCTAAAAGTAGCCTCACTGGGCTAGCAAAAGATTCTAGTTATGTTTTCATTATCAATACTCAACCAGATAATTATGATAATGATAGCAATTATAAGTCCAATTTATACATATCACAGTATGCAAAGCACTCTTCATGGATTATTCTTGAATCTGTATGATAGCTTGTGATAAGTTATTGTTGTTATTTGCCATCAAGCTGTTTATGACTCATAATGACCTGTGAACAACAGATTGAAATCTTGCTCTATCCTGTGCCATTCTCACAATCTACAACATATGCAAGCCTATTGTTTTAGTCACTGTGCCAGTATTATTGTCTTCCTCTCTTTCTCTGACCCTCTACCTTTCCCAGCATGCTAAGTATCGTTATTACAAAAGGCTTTTACTAGTAGTTATTCTAATAGTTACAAGTAACTATTACAAATAGTTGCTAGTATCTTGCACATGTGTTGTAGGAAGTGGTAGAGGCAGGGTTTGAACCAAGCACTTTCTGACACTAGTTCTCTTGAATTGCTCTGCTGTATAGTCTACCACTTTGCCAGAAAAACAGATCAGTCTGAAAAATAGTTTATGTTAGTTTTCATAGGTTGCTGTAAAGATCGTTAGTCTAGAATTAAGGTCCCTAAAGTCTGGCATAGTCCATAAGGAGTTAAGCTGCTCACCTAAAAATCAGCCCTCTCTGGCAGTTTGAATTAACAAGTGGCCGTGAGGGGGAAAAGATGAACAATCTCTTCCCATGAGAGTTATCGTTTCAGAGACCCAAAGTGAGTCAGTGATGGGTTAGTCCAATAGACAGCAATGAGTAAGAGTCATCATAGCTCCAGCCATCCTCGCCCCCTCCTCTCTTTCTCAAATGATCAAAAATGCAATATTTTTTGTTTTCCTCAGGTCTATCTTTTTATTCCAGACCTGTCCTCACCACCATTGTCCATACTTTGTTTCACATTGGACTGTGTGTACACACACATACACACACCCCCTGCCTGGTTTCAATCCCCTCATATTTTCTCTTTTAAACAAGGATAGACATCCCTACCAGGGAAGAAATCTCTTCAGATTGCGACTTGCACTCCACATTCCTCCATATAGTTTACCAACATTCACTGCTTCCTCTTGTTCAAAGTAAAATCAGGCCTATTAGTAGGGTGTTCAGACTGACTGCTATTTACTTCCCCAGCATAACTCTTATGTTGTTATTGTTGTTAGGTACCATGGAGTTGAGTGTGACTTATGGGGACCCCATGAACAACAGATCTGAACTGCGTCCTGTCATGTGCCATCCTAACACCTCTGACACACTAGAACCCATGGCAGTAGCCACCGTATCATTCCACCTGGATGAGAGTCTTCCTCTCCTTTTCTGTCCCTCCACTTTCCCAAGAACTTTTGATTAATATGCTCTAATCCATCTTACTACTTCCTTGGTGTCTAAACAAAACCATTCCTACCTTCATACATTTACTTATCCTTCTCCCACTTGCAATTCCCATCTCTCCTTATTTTGCTTCTCTGAGCTTTTGGCTGCCACTGAAAATCCTCTACTTGGATGGGACATTGGGAACCTAAGGTACTAGTTTAGCAGATCCCAGCTCATAGTGACTCCTTGATGCTCTAGATTTCCTTCAAGAATTTACTACCTGTAATAATTGTATTTGGAAGCAGGAGTGGCATACACTTCCTAAACCACATGCCTCTGGAAACTCTATGAACTCGGAGAAACAATGATAGTTATGGAAAGGCATTAGGTCTTTTTTTTATAGAGTCGCTATGAGTCATGCTCAACTCAATGGTAATCAACAACAACAACAACATCTGTATAATTAGTCAAAATAACCCTGGTGTTGTAGTGGGTTAATGCTTGGGTGTTAATTAAATTGTTAGCAGTTTGAGCCAAGCAACTGCTTTTTGGGAAAAGTTGAACAGTATATTCCTGTTAAGATGCAGCCTTGGAAACCTGTTATGACAGTCCTATTCTGCCCTAGAGGGTTGCAATAAATTGGATTTGATTCAAAGGAGGTGAGTATAATTAGGTGGTGGTGTTAAGTTCCATTGAGTTGACCATGACTTACAGTGACCCTAATGATTTGAACTGTGCTCTGTCCTGTGTGATTCTCATAATTTTTTATATACTTGTAGCCACTATGCCAATGCATCGTGTTGAGGGTCTTCCTCTCTTCTGATGATTTTCCTAAGGTTATTCTTGGCTGGTTTTGTGATCCTCGGTCATCGATGTGACCTTTATAGCCTCAGGCTTATTATCTGTAAAATAAATGCAATAATACATTAATCCTGATCTTAGGATTTTTGTACAGTTTGGTCATGATGAAACAAGTGATAAACAATTCAGTAGAGTACTTGACACAAAGTAGTTGGCACAGGATTAGCAAAGGATTATCAACAATTATGATCGTGAAGCTACTCTTTCAGTCTATCTCTCTGATGAGTGGTAGACAAGTGAGTGGCCTTTGAGAAAAGGGACCAAATCATATCATGCCAAATAATGCATTGAGCACGAAAGATTCCAGGGCATGTTTTTGAGAATGGATAACCAAGCTCCAGGGATCTCTGGCGCCTTAGCAGCAAGAAGTTGTGTTGCCAACCCAAAGGCAAGTGGCGTGAATCTGTAGGAGACAGATGGACAGTCTCCTCCTGAGCAATTAACTGCCCCCCAAAACCTGCTGGAGGATCAGCTATGAGTCAGTTCTGGCTCACCAGTACACAACAACATCTTCATCAACAAAAAACAAGCCCAAGTCTAAGAGTCCAAAGCTCATGGCCAATCTTGGATTTCCCAATAGTTCAGCTTGTAGCTTGGTTAAATCAATGATCTCCTTGGAACATCAATTTCTTAAATAATATTTCATCACCAATGTTTTGTTTGAGTACCAGCTTCATAGTCAAGCCTTAGTATTTATTCTGTGTGTTGATTTGGGCATATTTTAAAAATCCTTTTTGTCCTCCATTTTATAATCTGTGAGATGGAGAGATTAAACCTGCTTTACTGGTTGAAATGAGAATAAACAATGTATTGCTTATAAAATGCTCACCTTAGTAGTTGGCATAGAGTACTTGGGATCATTGTTGCTCTTGGATTAATTTTTGCCAATCATTTAGTTGATAATCCTTAAGTATATTGAAAGTAATTAATAGATGCATTCTTTAGAATATACTTTGCTGTAACAAAGTAACTTGGCACTTTTCAGCCAAATATCTCAAACTCAAAGACCCAATATCATTGAGTCACTTTTGATTCAAGGTGACCTTCCATTGGATTTTCAAGACTGTCTGGTGGCCTAATGGTTAGGAACTTGTGCTGCCAATACAAAGGTCCTTGATTTGAATCTACCAGCTGCTCCATGGAAGGAAATGGACAATTTCCTCTCCTGAAGTTAGTGCTCTTAAAACCCATGAAAGGGTCATCTATGGGTCAGTTCAGACTCCATGGTACACCACCACCACCACAACAACAAAGTCTTTATAAGCAAAGACTACCCCTCCTTTTTATCCTGAAGAGCAGCTGGTGGATTTAAAACATGAAACATGATTAGCAGTCCAACTTGAAATTGACCAGCTATCATCTGTCACTCAGCTAATGAAATACAAGAGATAATATGTAAACACTTGACTATGATTCACTTTTTCTTCACTGCCCTTGACATTCACTGCTGTTCATTTCACGGGATAATGGAGTGGAGTTAATTTTGGAGAAGATTTGCTTCTTCCTGTAAAACAAGTCTTGGGACCTTGCCCCTGAGTAGTATTTCCTGCATTTTTTATCGAAATTGTAAGCCTATCATTTTTCATTCTTGACATTTGCTGAGCCCCCAGCATGGAAATAATCTCAGGGAGCTGGTGTTCTCACACCACTTTTTAATAGCACTCTGCAGACTCTCTGCCTGTTTAGATGTGATTTATATTCCTCCTGTGTTTCCTGAATGAATATAATAAAAGCAGATTTAGAATATTAATTGGACATGGTTTCGATTGACATGGTTCTAATATAAATTTATTTACTGAGAACAGTGACAAGATCAAATGAGACTCAGAGCATAGCATCTCTTTCTTGCTTGTTCCGATGGCACTACTTCTTAAGGCAGAGTTTTTACTTATTCTGTGAATTACTGAGAAGTGCAGGTGGTCTGTCTTTAGAAGTGGGACCCTGAATTTACATTTCTTTTTTTTTCCCCCTATATCTTTTTTATTCATTTACACTGAAGGTATATAGTAGCGCCTATCGCCCAAAGATCTGAAGGTGCTTTACATGAATTTACATTTCTAATGACACCCCCTCCCCAGTGTTTCTGGCAAACCCTGGGTCCCTGATATCTCCCCAAAAGGAAATGCATTGTATTATCTGAGTCCAGAGCTGCATTGTGTCCAGGGTTTGTGGGGAGGTGAGCCAGGCTGACAGGTGTGGGCTGAGGCACAGGGATATGTGTGTGGGGAGGGGAAGGGTTCTGCAGCTGTGTTTGAGGGCCCCTGTGCTGAGAGGTTATGATGCATGTTTGCTAAGCTTAGGGAAAGCACATGTGGATTTTCAGGGTGACAGGCTGAAAGAGGATGGTGGTGGGTGGATAAGACTGAAAGCGTTTGTTTCTGACAGGCTCACAGTAGAGAGAGTTGAGAAGTCATCCCTTGCAGAGAATTTGGTGGGAGTGGGGCTAGGGGAGTAGGAGGCGCTGGTGCCCGGAGGGCCTGGGTCTCAGAGCCTGGGGAGGGAAGCTGTGTGAAAACTCATAATTCCTAAGTCTGCATCTGCACTCGTGCTCTGAAAGCTCCTCAGGTGGACCAGTCATACAGTCCCCTGGGAAACATGATGACCATGGCAAGAACTGACTCTGGAGTAAATTGCCTGGGGCTGTGACCTTGGTCACATCATTAAATTTGTCTGAGGTACAATCTCTTTAGTCAGAAGGTGAAAAAACAAATACATTTGGGTTTTTTCTTTCCTTTTCTTTTTTTGAGTTACTGTGAAAATTGTGCACAGAAAAAATGTGACACACTAGAATTTTCTAGCACAACAGAAACCAAGCCCACTGCTGTCAAGTAGATGTCTACTCATAGCAACTCTACAGGAGGGAGTAAGACTTCTGCTATTTAATAAACGGTGCCTTCGCATCTCATGAGAGCTGAGATTATCAGAAGATGACTAGAATACAGGGTTGGTCATATGAGCATAGGAGTCAGTGTAGGGGCCTAGTGATTGGAATTGGGATAAAGGAAACTGGGACTAAAGAAAAAATAAACAAACCATATCAAGCGTCAAGTAGTATATGCCAGACACTATTTAAACACTTTACACAAAGCCTTACAAATTAATAATTATCATTATCCCCAATTTACAGATGAGAAAATTAAGGCTTATAAAAACCTGTGTGTAATCACACAGCTATTACGTGGTAGAATTAAGTTCTAGACTCATTGAGTCTTCAGCAACCCTGCTCCTGGGTGTTTCATCCAAAGACCAGAGGCAGAATGGCTCTTCATTGTGATGCTTGGTCTCCAAAGTTAACCGCACTCCAGGAAAATTTGTCCCAGATCCCTCTTCACTATAAATTTCTAGATACAAAATTATATAACCGCTTCTTAAGGCATGTAAAAATTGAATTGCAATAACTTCTGCTACTGTCAATGGACTGAGAAACCTTAATGGAAATCTGTTACTGTGAATCACAATAGGCTCAACAGCATACAACAACAACAACAACAATAGCAACAGCAACAAAAACCTTGTTCTGTAAGATTGCTTCGTATCACAGATCCCTTGACAATTTTAAAAATTTTGTTCTTGAAGAAGACTTGGCACCTTTCATGGGTGCTTCAACCAGATCCTGTGGCTGCTGGTGCCTCTTAACTTCAATTCAGCTCATTCAGTCTCTTTTCAGGTTATAGGAATCCAAACTGCTTATCAAGATTTCCTTCGCATTGCATGTCAAACACTTGTGTTAATTCATTTGTTTGATTCTAAGGACCTTTTGTCTCACTTTCATCATTTTCTAACACTTCTCTTTCCCTTCTCTCCTCCTAGGGCGTGACCTTCAGGCCAGCCAGCCAGCAAGCCGCTTAGTCCTGCTCGCACCTTGTTAAGTGAAACAGCTGGGACTGTTTCTAATCTACATCTTCCTCCGCAACATCTCTGCATCACTGAAAGAGATCAGGCCAGAGCTTCTGACTTTCCAGCAGATATTGAATACAAAAAGAGATTGGGAGTGCCTTTGAGCTAATCAGGTTTATTCAGAACACAAAGGGGAGAATATAGGTGTCATCACTTTAACCCAAAAAGTCGAATGAATATCTACATTTAAACCTTTGCACATACAATGGATGATGGTTATCGAAACAACCCAAACTTCTACCATGGTGCAAGGGATATAGCTCGAGAGGCAACCAGACAGTCTCAGAACCCAGGGATGGATGACTACAAGTATCAGGAAAACTACGAGGGCTATGCCCCCAATGACGGTTATTATCGTGGCCATGAGTCCAACCCTGAGGAGGATGCACAGAGTGATGTCACCGAAGGCCATGATGAGGATGATGAGATCTACGAGGGCGAGTACCAGGGCATCCCTCACCCGGACGATGTCAAGGCCAAGCAGACCAAGGTGGCCGCCCCCAGGGCAGATGGCCTTCGGAGCCAGGCAGACCTGATGGCTGAGAGGATGGAGGATGAAGAGCAGTTGGCCCATCAGTACGAAACCATTATTGAGGAGTGCGGCCATGGGCGCTTCCAGTGGATCCTCTTCTTCGTCTTGGGCTTGGCCCTGATGGCTGACGGGGTGGAGGTGTTTGTGGTGGCTTTTGCCCTGCCCAGTGCCGAGAAGGACATGTGTCTATCCAGTTCCAAGAAAGGAATGCTTGGTAAGTGGAATTTTTTTTCAAAGCTCATTTTCTTCAGGACATTACAAATCTGAAGTGGGAGGAGAAATAAAGTTTGTACAGACCTGTCTGGTTTCCAATGCTGTGATCATTCTGAAAGAGTAATAAGACTGTCAGGTCCCAAAAGTGTATCATAATTCCCTTGTGATGCAAAGTTACAATTTTATACCTATTTGACAATTTAGGGATTTTTATTGCAATGTAACTCATTGACGCTCTCAAGCTTACTCAGCAAGTAACTAGTGGAGCTTGGGTTCCTACCCAGGTCTGTGTGATGTCTAGGTCTTCAGTCTGTTGTCCATTTTTTCTGGTTTCCCTGAGAGTTAGTTTTATTTCTTTTTTGTATGAAATAATTTTCATTCCCAATTAAAGGAGTTTTGTGAGAGGTAGGTCGGAAGTCTCTTCTACTTATTTCATTCTTCTCCCTCTTTCCAAAACCTGAAGGCACCTGCTGCTGGTGTCTTGTGTAGACACCTGTAAGTTAGTTCGTGGGCTGAGTGCTCACATGTCTCAGGATGAATTATGGGCTTGAGGACGCGAGCTGAGTTACTGCAGGCTGCTGAGAACCATCTCATTCCTCACCAACGGCTTCCTTGGGGTGGAGGTTCAACTTGGTAAATGAACCCAGAACCAGCTTCATCAGAGCCAGGCAGCAAGTATCCGGGGTGGAGATGGAGGGGATGTGTGAAGTTAGAGAGAGGAAGCGTCTTACTGGCAGATTATGGAAGAAAGTAATTGGAATAAAAACAAAGTTTCAGTCTATCACTAAATAGCCTACAAAACATATTCACTCTTTAAATATAGTGTTCTATGCTATTGATCGTACAGCCACCATAGAATTATTGAGACCTTAATGAAGAGTCGAGTTTTCATTAAGACCACACCATACATCTGACTCAACAAATATTTATTTCTTGTCTGCTATGGACTTAGTCTCTGTGCTTAGTCTCTGGAGATGCAGTATTGAATTAGGTTCAGGAAGGGCTAGGACAAGTTGGTGTTAAACAAATAAACACAGAGAATTATTTAATCATTGTAGGGATAAAACCAAAATTGACTTGTTGAATTTACTCTGATGCTTTACAGCCTCATAGGTGTCAGAGTAGACTTCATTCTACAGGGTGTGAAAGGGCTGATTTTCTTGGAAATAGGTCATCAAGCCTGTCTTTTAGGTACCTCCAGGTGGATTTGAACATTCAGTCTTTTGATTAGCAGTCAAGTGCATTAACTCTTTGCACCACCTAGAGACTATTGAAGGGAAAACCACTTTAAAATTCCTTAAAGAATAATTCTTATTTCCAGTACTTACTTTAGTACAAAGACTGAAAAACTTTTTCCTATAAAGATTCCCACGTACAAACTTTAGGTTTTGAGTGTCCAGCTAGTCTCTGCCCTGTTTTACTTTGCTGCTATAATTATATTCTAATAAAACTTTATTTACAAAAGTAGACAGCAATATGAATTTGGCTTGGGGGTTGTAATTTGCCAACCCCTAATTTTGAGTGCTGTTTGGAGCACATACATTGAACATATTCCTTGGAGAGAGACATGATGCTGGGAAGAGTGGAGGAGGGTCAGCAAAAGATAAGAAGGCTCTCAACCCAGTGGATTGACATATTGACTGCTGCAATGGAATCTTGTGTTTCAGGAAATGTGAGGATGGTGCAGGATAGAGCAGGGTTCAGAACTTTTGTTCAAAGGGTCCCAATGAGTCATACTTGACTCAATGGTACCTAACAACAACAACTGATTTTGAGAAAAATGATTTCTGAATATGATTATTATATCAAGGAAAATTTATGCATAATGAATTATCCGTAAGGGCTTTTAAAATTATTTTATCCATTTGTATTTAATTAAATACCGTTTAAAATTATCAGAACAGTGCCAAGTAGGACTAAAGGAGACAGGGTATGGAGGGAGACAAGGAACATCCTGAGCAACAGAGTTTTAAAACAAGAACAGAATTTTAGTACAGCTTCTAAAAATATTGAAATGTTCCAAGTAAGTACCTCTGGATTGGAACAGTAATATTAAAAAAGGAGATTTCAAAAACCAAACAAAACAACAAACAACCTCATCTATCCAAAACCGAAAGCAAAATGAAACCATCACCAATTGCTCTCAGAATTTCCGAGGGCGTGAATTTGTTCTGTGCTGTTCCCGCGGAGGTGCCGGGTCCCTGTTAGTCCAAATTGGCGATGTCAGTAATGATTTCATGCCCCGCTGGTCCTTCTGCCACGCTGGTACCCAGCAGCCTCATTAACGGAGTGGAGCAAGCTGATGGCTCCTGCTTGCTCCCAGGGCAAAGGCTTGGAGCTGAGGGGAGATAGTCCTCATCTGGAGAATACACATTGGTGTGGTTTTGCATTTAGTGTTTGCAAAGAAGGTGCTTTGACATGTGTAAGGAATTGCTTTTCCATTAGGCCTCAGGGGCTGCATAGGCATCCTGCCTTCTGGCATGTTAGCCATCTCTGACGTGGTGCTGCTCCTATAAGTCTCTAGGTCTGAGTCCAATTTGGACAGGAAGAGACCCCCAAAATGGTATTGAGTGGACCAGTGGGGCACCATACCCCATTATGCATTGGCCTCATGTGAGTAGAGGGGAGCAAGTACCCCATTTTTCAGCTGCTACTTGGGCATGAGGCTTTGCAAAGGCCCAGGGTAGAGACAGCCCCTCCCTTTACCACAGTATTTCTCCTTTTGTTCTTGTCTGTCAACTTCCCCATCTACATTGTGTGAACCAGTTGCTACTGTCATCCCCCCAACCCTGGGCTGGGCTGGGGGACTCTCTGGGGCTCATCTCTATTTTACTGGCTGCTGTCCCAAGAAGAACCCTCTTTTGTCTCCATTCTCTCCCCGAGAGCTGACTTTTCTCCTTGGTCCCTGCTTAGGCCCTGCTGTCCTACAGAGAAGTCAGAGACTCTCTGTCCCTTGCTTCCTTGTGCACACATAGAGGGCTTCACATTTCATGCTAAAGTAAGGGTTTGAGGTCCAGGGAAGCTAGTACCTTTGCTCCTGTTTTCCCTTTCCCATTCTTTGCTCATCACCCTTGTCCCTCAATTCCTGGGATGTAGGCTGAAGCCCTGGAACATATCTTTCCTGCTGTGGAGAGGGCAAAGTCCCAGAGGGATAGCTTGGTCCCTTCTATCCCTTACCTGCCACCCTGGCCACCCCTCTCCCCATACCCCCCAGCTTGCTGCTTGTGCAAGTTATCGGTTTTTCTTCATTGTTTGATTCTAGCATTTCCACATGTCCTCCCCCACCAAACCCTCCTGTTTATTCCTTAACACTTGACTCAGTCCCCTCCCCATACAGTGATATCCACTGGGAAGAAGAGGGAGCAGGAGCCATTGGCCTTGGTTTGCACAAAGCGGGTAGGGCTTTGGGGCAAGTAGGTTAACTGTTGTACTGTTGGGGCCTCTCCTAGGCCCT
>NW_006399791.1:15671165-15675800 GCF_000299155.1 Elephantulus edwardii
AACAACAGCCTTCCCTCTGTAACTTGATTTGTGCCACTATTAGAACCTCTACTTGGAATATTACTGCTTTTTAATTTTTGACTCATGTACTTTTAACTTGTTAGTTAAATTTGTGTCTTCTAGGCTGCAACACTTCCATGATACATCTTCAGGTATATGAACCTGTATGGCTAAGCACAATTGATTAACAGTGTATCTAAATTCTAAAATCAATCTCCATAATAGTCTATGTGGTTCCTATTGCCAAATGGGCCCTTTAGAGTAGTGAGAGAAGATCCCTTTTCAGCAGGAAGTAGATAAGAGAATACGCAGTCCCCTTTTCCTTATGAATCAGGGTGAAGTCTCTTTTAGGGAGGAGTGATAGGGAATGACAAATGACACACTGACAAAGAAGATTAATCAGAACTGGCTTTGACAAGCACTGTGGCAATGGGACGTTTAAAACAGACAATCAAGAGTGGGAAGAAAGAGGAACGAACTGGGCGGGGGGAGGGTAGAGAAAATTGTGCAACAATGAATGGTTTGTTTGATGATGGTTTCAGTTGTTTTACTGTTTTCTATATCGTTGACTTCTGCCCTAATTTTTATAATTTCAGGGTTTTTTAGAGGGTGTCAGGTTTTCTTGCTGTTCTTTTTTCAATTTGTTGAAAATGTTGTGTTAGAGAGTCAATGGTAATTTTCCCCTGCCCTTGTTTGCTTATTGCTATAAATTGACCTCTTATTACAGCTTTGGTTGTTTCCCAGAGGGTTTAATAAGTGGTGTTTTCATTGTCCTTTGTTTCGAGAAAATTTTTAATTTCAATTTTTACTTCTTCTAATACCCAGTCATGTTCAAGCAAGGTGTTCTTCAGCTTCCAAATGTACATTTCCCCCTCCTTTATCCTTTTGTTATTAATTTCTAATTTTGTAGCATTGTAGTCTGAGAAGACGCTTTGTATTATTTCTATGTTTTTTAATTTATTGATGCTTGCCTTGTGACCTAGAATGTGATCTATTCTAGAGAATGTTCCATGCACTTTGGAGAAGAAGGTATACTGTGCTTTTTTGGGGAGCGTTAGTGTATAAATATATTTAAGATCAAGGTGGTTTATTGTGTGGTTTAGGAACTTTGTTGAGTTTCTTTCTGGTAGTTCTATCTTTTCTTTCTTGATAGTGGTTTATTAAGGTCTCCAACTACTATATTGGTGTTGTCTATTTCCTTTTTCAGTTTTGTTAATGTTCGTTTTATATATTTTGTAGCTCTATCATTTGGTGCATAAATATTTACTACTGTTACATCCACTTTTTCTATTGACACTCTAATGTAATGACTGTCCTGGTCATTTATGATGCTTTTTGCATTGAAATTTATTTTATCAGAGATTGATATCACTACTCCTGCTTTATTTCTGGTTGTTATTTGCTTGATATATATTTTCCCACACTTTTTAGTCTTTATTTATCTTGACGTTTCAGGTGTGTCTTTGTAAATAGCATATTGATGAATTTTGTTTTTTCATCCTATCTGGTACTCTTTTTCTCTTCAGTCATCCTTTTAAACCATTCACATTCAATGTGATTATTGAGAAGCAAGGTTTTATTGCTATCATTTTGTTGAGTTCTTTTTGGTGTTATTGCTAGTTACTTTGATCCATTGTGATTTTTTTGGCACCTCTGTATGAATGGCATCTCTCAGTGTTTCTGGCAATGCTGGCCTTGCTTTTACAGACTCCCTTAGTTTCCTTTTTTTCTGGGAATATCTTGATCTTTCCTTCATATCTGATGGACAGTTTTGCTTGGTACAATATTTTTGGTTGGCAGTGTGTTCTTTAAATGTCATTCTACTATCTTCTTTCTCACATGGTTTCTTGCTGAGAAATAAACACTTAATCTTATCTGTTCTCACTTATAAATTACTCTTTGTTTCTCCCTCACTAATTTCAAAATTCTGTCCTTATCTTTTGTTCTGGCCAATTTGACTATGATACACCTTGGTGTTTTTCTTTTGGGGTATATTCTATATGATGTTCACCCAGCTTCTTGAATACATATTCACTCATTCTTCATTATGCCTGGGAAGTTTTTTTCTAATAATTCTTCCACAAATTTTTCATTGCCTTTACTTACTTCTTCCTGTTCTGGAATTCCTATTATGTGCATAATATTTCTCTTGATGGTGTCCAACATTATTCTTAGGTTTTCTTCTTTTTCCTTCCTTTTTGACTCTGCTTTTTGCTCTATCAGAGCAGTGGTGACAATTCCTTGATCTATTGCATTGGTTCTGTGGTCCATCTCTTCAACTCTGTTCATGTGTCCCTCCATCATGTTGACAGCATTTGAAACATTGGAATTCATATTTTGGATTGAGATTTCATCTTTTTCCGAAGCCTCTAATGCCTCATTTGTTCTATCTGCATTGTTTTGGAATGCTGTTTTTAGGCTCTTCCTGGTTTTTGCTTGCAGTACCTATAATTCTTCAAGTTTGTCTTTCACCCATTGAAAGTATTCACTCATTGTTCTTTTAAATTCTGTGTCAGAAAGTTCCATCAGTCTTTCTGGCTTCAGGTAATCCATTGATACTGTGTTACTTTTTTGGGGTCACATCTTGCTTTGGGCTTGTGTAGGGTGTGAGGTAGCTTGCTTCTTATGTGACATTGCTGTAGTAGAATTTTTCATGTCTGATGTGATAGCAGGTTCTTGATTTGAAGTCACTGCTCCAGAAGAGGATGGAGAAGCTACCCTGCCTGTGTTTCTCTCTGAATTTCTTTTCCAAGGGAAAATTTTCTTCAGTTGAGGAGAGAAAAGTCCTGTGAAAGCAGCTCTCCTGTCAGTCAACTGTTGCAGCTAGGCCAGTCCCACGCTTTCCAGGTTAAAGGCAGTTAATTGACTGAAGATGAAGAGATGCAAGGCAGAGCATCAAAATGCATGCAGGGCAGGTGCGTGCACTGACATATGCGTAGAGGACACACATTCATGATGGCTGTACTCAGACATACACAGGGTGGGCGCACACACACAGATGCATTCAGGGCACATGCATGCGGGGACCTGATTGAAAAACTAGGAAACTTTGGTGTTCCCCTCGAGAACTGGGTCTGCTGTCTTACTTGAGCGCCAGTTGTCTCACTCTCTTCTGCTTGAGCTTAAGGGTCCCACATGGTCCAGCCAAACAGCAGTGATTCCCACAAAGTAAGTCACTTAAATTCCAGCTGTCCTGCTTACTCCTAGTGGGTCAGTGGATAGCTCCCAGCAGGTTACTCCCAGTGGGTTGCTTCGGGTCTGTGCCTCTCCAAGTCTGTGTTGCTTCGAACTCAGTTCACTCTTCTTTGGAGGTGATGCAAATTCAGTTTCTTCCTAGTTAATAGCCATCCATGGCTGGTGCTGATGTGGTGACCTTTTATATTTTTTAAAGAAAAAACTTTGTTATTAGTTTTCATAAAGTAATTCCTGTACATTATGCTTCATTCATATACATTGTTTTATACAATCTTACATTTACTTTGTGTTTCATATAATCATTCATATACATTATATTTCACATTATTTTTTAAACTGTTTTGCTTACAAAGTTTATATATATTGTGTTTCATAGTTTTCCATTCATATTATGTTTCATACAATCATTCTAATGCATTATGTTTTAGAAAATTAATCCCCACTGTATCTTGTTCATTATTATCCTGCCCTTTTGCCTGGATCCTTCCCATTTGCTCCCCTGCCCATCCACCCACCAAGCTGTGCAGCCCTGTATTTTCACCCCTACATATCATCACCCCTCTGCTTTGTTCCCCCTTGAGTTAATACATATGTTTTACTAGTTATCCTTCTATTTTTACAATAATGATCTTATACAATATTTATCACTATGTGACTGCATTAGTTCATGCAGCATAATGCTCTCCAGCTTCTCCCAAGGTACGTAGTATTTTTCTAAATCATTGTTCCTGAGTGCTGCATAGTATTCCATTGTGTGCATGTACCACAATTTCTCAATCCATTTGGTTATGGTTAGACATTTGAGCTGTTCCCATGTTCTTTCAATGGTCAATAAAGCTGCTGTGAACATTGGTGTGCAAATACCCATTTGTGTCTCAGTTCTAGTTTCCTTGAGGTATATTCCTAGTAGTGGAATAGTTGAGTCATGTAGAGTTTCTGTATTCAACTTTTTTAGGAAATGCCAAATTGTCTTCCAGAGTGGTTTCACCATTTTACAATCCCACCAGTAATGTATGAGAGCTCCCACTTTTCACATTCTCTCCAACATTTATTGCTTGTTGCCCTACTAAGCTTTGACACTGCTACTGGGGTATCTTATTGTGGTTTTGCTTTGCAGCTCTCATATTGCCAGTGATTTTGAGCATTTCTTCATGTGTCTGTTGGTCACCTGAATGTCTTCCTCTATGAAAAGTCTTTGACGTTTGCCAATTTTGTAATTGGGTTATCAATCTTTTACTTCCGGAAGTCCAGGAATATTCTGTAAACATTTATTATGCAATTCTATGGAGGGCCAGCTATGAGTCATTTCTACTGGAAAGAGAGAGAGACTTCATAAAATCTTCATAGTATAAATGAGAATAGATGATTTTTTAATTATTAAATTTTATTAATTTTAATGAACATTTACAGAGATTTTGGGTTTCATTCATTCATTGTTGC
>NW_006399791.1:15676002-15715835 GCF_000299155.1 Elephantulus edwardii
GGTTTCAGGGTGAAGATCTTCTCTCACTACTCTAAAGGGCCCCTTTGGCAATAGGAACCACATAGACTATTACGGAGATTGATTTTGGAATTTAGATGCACTGTTATAAATTGTGCTTAGCCATACATGTTCATATGCCTGAAGATGTATCATGGAAGTGTTGCAGCCTAGAAGACACAAATTTAACTAACAAGTTAAAAGTACATGAGTCAAAAATTAAGAAGCAATACTATTCCAAGTAGGGGCTCTAATAGTGGCACAAATCAAGTTACAGAGGGAAGGCAGTTCTTACAATAAAAGGCCTATTGACTAGCTCTTTGTTCATTATAGTACAAAGACTAGGAACCACAAGATGTAGAGGCTCAACTATGTCATTCATTGTTCTTAAGTCCTGGAGCAAATTCCATCTACCACTGGTTTGTTTTACAACTCGGAAGTCCGCATGTAAGGCAGAAGTGAAGCAAGGAACTGCTTATGAGGTTTTCCATCAAGTCCAACAACTAAGAAATAGTGAGAAGAGTTGGGACCTCACAAGGCTTTCAGAACCAAATAGTAGGCTCTTGTGTCCAGGAGAAAATGAATATACTTACCAGTAATTTTAATGCTCACTCACAGCTCTTCTGGGAGGATCTAAATCTTTGAAGCATAGAACAGATGATTTGTATTGCCATATGTATTGCTAGTTATTGTTGAGTCAGGGTCTGAACAGTGGAATGTCCAGATACATACCATTTGTATGATAGGTTGTATATTCTACTATGATGAATAGGGGGCTAACATTGAGAGGAATGGGAATCCCAGAACACTTGTGTTCATGTGAAACTTGTACTTGGACCAGGAAACTGTGCTCAAAATAAAGCAAGGAAACACTGCATATTTCAAAATCAGGAAAGGAGTGTGTCAGGGATGCATTCTGTCTCCATGCCTTTTCAAATCTACATGTGGAACAGATCATTCAGGAGGCTGGACTTTTTGAAGTGGAATGTGGCAACAGTATTGGAGGAAAACTGATCAACAACTTGTATTATGCAGATGATACAACCTTGCTTGCTGAAACTGAGAAGGACTCTTCAATATGGATTGAAGCTCAACATCAAGAAGAAAAAGAACCTCACCACTGGACCAATTGGCAGCACCATGATAGTTGGTAAAGAGATTGAGGTTGTTAATAATTTTAGCTTGCTTGGATCCATAGTCATCACTTTTGGAACCAGCAGTCAAGAAATCAGATGAATTGCTCTGTGGAAAGCTGCTATCAGGTACCTCTTCAGAGTGCTAAGGAGTAATGACATCGATTTGGAGACTAAGATTTGCCTGATTCAGGCCATCGTCTTTGAAATTACTTGCTATGCATCACAGGGCTGGACAGTGATTAGGGTTAGGGTTAGGATTAGGGTTGACAGAAGAAGACTCAATGCCTTTGAGTTGTGGTGCTGGAGAAGAGTATTGAACATACTGAACATACCATGGATTTCCAAGAAAACAAGCAGGTCTGTTCTAGAGAGGGTGAAACCAACTTTCTTCTTGTAGGCAGGGATTTTGAAGCTCTATCTCACATACTTTGGGTGTGTGGCCAGGAGGGAACATATCTTAGAGAAGTATATTGTGCTTGGAAGGGTGGACGGACAGTGAAGGAGAGGAAGACCCCACAGGAGGTGAGTTCATACAATAATTGGGGTAATGGTGGTAGAAATGTTGGAGTCAGTGAGTCTGGCTCAGTATGGAGTTAAAAGGTTGATGTGAGTTGCAGGCAACTTGATGGCACATAACAACAACAAGGGTGCTCATTGACTAATATTTAGAAGTAGGTACAGGGTTTTTATCCTAGTCTGTCTTAGTTTCACTGAATTTTCTCAGCATCATGGCATCACTGAAAGTTGGGTGGTGCCTGCACATGAACGCATTGGTCAGAAATGGAATCTGCAACATGAAGAGTGAGAATTCTACCACTGAGCTGCCAAGGTCTCTGTCACCTTGCTTGTATGTAGAAGGAAACAGGCTCAGAGAGCTATGTCTAAGTTTACTCATCTAGTAAGTGCTGGAGTGAGATCTGAACCCCAATCTGTCTGATTTCAAAGTCTTTGCTTATTCTGGTACATGCAATGCCTTTTTCTCCAAGTCTAGTATGTAAAAAATAGAATGTGGTAACTAAGCAGGTCTTCTCTTCAAGGTCATCCAACTCCCTGTAGAGCTCTATCAACTTCTTTCAACAAAGCAGTAGCACTTTTAGAGCCAAATGCTGTGGAAGCAGGAGTAAGTACATCAGGGTTTTTAACTTGGCTATGCCACTTAGTAGCTATAGATATTGGTTAAGCTATAACTCCTCTGATTCCCAGTTGTTAATGTTTGACTTAATGTTTGACTTGGTTTTCTTAAATGTAGAGGAAATATATATGGAAATTTGATAAGATAATGCAGATAAAGCAGACAGGAAGGACTCTGCTAATCAGTTGCCCAAAGTAACTGAGCAATGTGAGTGCTACAGTCAGGCTGCCTCAGTTTGAAATCTCATTCTGTCAGTAATTTAGGTTGAATTTAACGAATGTAATTTAACTTTGAAAAGTTACTTCTCAGTGCCCTGATTTTCTTGTCTGTAAGATGGAAACAAGATTGATACCTACTTCATAGGTGTTTTGTGAGGATTATATACATTTAATACTTTTGACTTGCCTGTAATATTGCCTGGCATATAATGCAAAGCCACTACTGTTGAATTGGTTCCAACTCATACCGGCCCTCAGTCAAACCAGGCTACTCCTTGGAAGCAAGAATGCTGAAGTTCTGTCTGACATACTTTGGGTATGTCACAAGGAGGTGCCAGACAAGAGAGAAAGACCCTTAATGAGATGGATTGACTCAGTGACTGGGGTCACACACAATTAAATTGGTTCAAGATAGAGCAGGGTTCAAAGCTACTGTACATAGGATCTTAAGGGACTCGATGACACATAACAACAACCACCCCCACCCCCACCACCTACTTCTGAAAACCAGCCAGTGAAAATGCTATAGATCACAAAGGTCCAATCCCATTGTGATATTGCTATGAATCAGAAGCCAACATGGAAGAGCTGACAATATTATTATAGTTAGGGTTGTTAGTACTACCAAGCTGATTGTGGCATAACGGTGAGCTGTGCAATTCAAGTTCCAGTTTTCTCAGGTGACATTGCAAATTCCCTAAATTGCAAAGCTTTTATTTTTTTCACTCTTTCCTTCTTATTGTGATTTTAATTAATTTTACAGAACAGTTTGGTTTTCATTCCTTTGTTGGTGAACATTTTCTTTTTTCTGTTCTTGGAAAGAATGCCTCAGATTTGTCCAAATATTTCTGTTTTATCATGTTTCCAAAGCATTTATTATAGGCTTCTTGCTTAACTCAGTTGATGAAAGACCCTTTTCTCTTCTGTCACCAGCCATGTGCTCTTTCTCTTCCCCTTCCTTCTTGCCTTAAAAAGATACTTTCTGTAAGTGATTCCTGTAGTCTTGACATCTATTTGATGGTGCAAGAAAAGGACTCAGTAAGCAAACTTTCACCCCTAAAATGCATGGACTCAAATCATATGTGATTTATTTTCTTCCTAGATATGAATGAATCCATTCAGAAAATAAAAGAGATATCTTGGGCCAAGAAACAAAAAATACCTTGGTGCTGCTGTGCCCCTTCTCTGAGCTTTCAGGGAGATGGATGTTGGCTTTTCTGGAGCATTGTAAATGCAATGTACCACTTGCCTTGAACCATTACACTTGAGAGAGAGACAAAAATGCTGTTATCGTTGAAGGCTCAGCCTTGCTGCTTGTGGAGTGACTGGTCATTTGTAGACAATGAGAATGTGTTTAGTTGTTCATTAAACTTATTTGTTATTATTATTATTTTTTAATTATTTACCATTGCCATATGCCTGATATTGCTTTGGTTTCTGCAACACAAAGCAGCTTCCAAGGAGGTGGTGTGACTTTTTTTTCCCTGATAATGAAAATTTGAGATACAAAACAATTCAGAGGTACAGTGCAAAATTCAGTATCAGCATGATTGTTATGGTGAATTGTGGAGTTGGAACCAAATCGTAGTTGACCCTCCAGAGGACATTTTCAGAGGCAGTTTAATTCCACTGGAGGAGACTCTCCACCTTTCTCTGGAGGAACAGCTGGTAGATTTGAACTGCAGGCCTTCAGAATTGAAGTGCTATAATAGCCCATTACCACTAGGCTATTAGTCAGATTATAAGAAAATAGAAACTGTGAAGAGTTGGAGTCTGGTGGTTGAAAGGCCTAAGGGTTGGAAACTTATCATCTCCTGTCTTTAATGGCTGTGTCACCTTGAGCTCATCTTTGGGCTTGCTGCTGAGAGTTTGTGATTTTAGGTGGTTGAAAAATGAATCCACATTTCTTTGAGCCCTTGTTGTGGATTGATTGGAATTCTAACCCTCTGTGCCCATGGATTTAGTCCCATTTGGGAATGGATTTTTTCTTTGCAAGCTAATGGGGCCATGACTGTGGAGTGTGTGTCCTAAACCAGTCACTTGCGAGGTGGAGTTGTAAGAAGCAGCTCTGACTCAGAGATAAGAAAGAAACAAAGAAAGATAGATGCTTCATGAACCACAGGGACCTAGGCGCATCGTGATTATGGAGATTAAGACAAGGACTTTTCCCAGAGCTGACACAGAAAGTCCTCCTGTACAGCCGGCACCCTGGAGTTCACGTCTAACTTCTCAAATTGTGAGAAACTAAGTTTCTGTTCTCTAAAGCCAACCACTTGTAATATTTCAATTACAACAAATCTAGTTAACTAAAATATCCTCTCTAGTCATATCTGAGTATATTTCACGCATATTTACACCTATAGCAAAGGTAGAAAGTTCGGACTGCCTGGCATTCTTTCAAATAGCATTTATACATGTGACTTCTTGGAGATTTATTTCCTTGCACCTAGGATAGCACTCATTGTTGGTGACACATGATGTAAAGCAACAATATTTCTATTTATATTTGCAGAGAGCTCTAGTGGCCTTGTGGAAAGAAGCTGTGCTGCAATTCGAAAGGCACGCAGTTTGAGGCCACAAGCTGCTCCATGGGAGAATGATGGGCAATCTCCCATGCAATTAACTACTTCTTTTAACCTGTAGGAGAGTCAGCTATGGGTCAGTTCTGTCTCTGTGATACGCAACAACAAAGGCATCTCTTTTTGCCTGCATTTGTATATTTCCACCCAAGTTTACTCACTATATAAAGAACAAAATATGCGACATGGGGGCACAGGGCCATGAGTATCTTTCTGAAAGGGACAGAGGGAGTGAGTATAGCACAGCTCCTCATTGGCCCAGAGCAGAAAGTGGATAAAGAGACCATAGCCCAGCTGGAGGCACACCAGCAGCAAGGAGTTCATTTATTTGTTATTGACTCACAGACTTTATTCACAGTTGTGGTACTGAGAATGGAGTTTATTGTTATGTTGTTGTTATGTGCCATTGAGTCACTTGTGACTCATAGCGACCCTATGTACAGCAGTTCTGAAATCTGCTCTATCCTGTGCCAGCTTTACTGTCTCTGACACACCTACCCTCATTACCCTAGTCACCATATCAATCCATCTCATCAATGTTCTCCCTCTCTTTCTCCATTCCTCTACCCTTCCAAGCATGAGGTCCCTCTCCAAGGACCAGTCTCTCCTTGAAACATGCCGAAAGCACGTCAGACTAAGCTTTAGAATCCTTGCCTCCAAAGTGCAGCCTGGCTTCACCCTCTCTAAGGATGAACCTGTTTGTTTTCCTAACAATCCATAGTATATTCAACACTCTTCTCCAGCACCACAGCTCAAAGGCATCAATTCTCTTTCTGTCATCCCCAGTCGTTGTCCAGCTCTCTGACGCATAGCAAGCAATTGCAAAGACTATGGCCTGGATTAGGCACACCATGCTCTCTAGACGGATGTCAGTGTTCTTCGGTACTCTGGAGAGGTCCCTGACAGCAGACTTTCACAATGCAATTCATCTCTTGATTTCCTTGCTGCTGGTACCAAGAGTGTTGCTTGTGGAGCCAAGCAAACTAAAGCTGTTATTAACAATCTCAGTCTCTTCATTCACCATCTATCATAATGCTGCCAATCAGCCCAGTGGTGGATTTTTTTAGAGAAATATGTTGGAGAGTGGTGAAGAGAAAGAATATTACCCAATGCAAGTCCAGGTTTAGCCCAAAAATCCCAAGGCACAATTCCTCAATTAGTCCAGGCCTTGGGTTTCAGTTCAGCAAGCAGCTTTTCCTTCCATTATCAAAGACAAGAACTCAGGTACTCCTCTGGTAATACCTTGTGACAGGTTTTCCACAACAATGCCATTATCTCTCTACCACCATCATGCCAGCGTCTTGCCACCAATCTCACTCTCAATAGTGTCTTGCTCTAGTCTCCCTAAAGTCTCGCGGCCTCAAATCTTGCTGCCACAAGTCTTGTGATTCAATGTGGGAGGCACTGTCTCTCTTATCCTAGTCTCACATCTGTCGATAATTTGCAAGACCATGTTTCTACAGTAGCTGGAGCCCACAGGTGGCTTAACAAATGGTTAAAAAGGACCAACTTTTAGGTTAACACTGTATTCACAATATTCCTTATCCAGGACAGAGAGCTATCCCCACCTTCATGCTGACAAGAAGGAGATATACTTGTAGGAAATAACTCTGCTTTGTCTACAGAGTTTTGCTTTTCTAAAAAGGTCTAGAGCCTCAGTGTAGATTTTATTGTCTGCTGTTTTTCTTGTCACCTACAGTAAAAGACCTGGGAATTTCTGAGCTTTAGAGCTTTAGACATCCATTCACAACATAACAAGAGGACATAGAGCAATGTCACAGGGGGGGAAATTCATTAGCACAAATTGTGCACAAAATCTCCATAGCAGTTCTCAGAAGGATGAATGTCAGATTTTGTGAAAGATTATCCTTGAATTGGTTCATATGCAGATTCTAGGTGAGTCTCAGGGGTCTGAGTTATGAGCCACTTTTAATTTAGCTCTGAATTCAAAGTTTCTGAGAAGGATGTAAAAATAAAAGGAAGTAGAGGACAGGGTAGTGGTAGTATCTGATCTTTTCTAAAGGAGCAGAATTCCCATGAACACCAACAGCCCAAAGCCAGTTTCTATGAAATCATACATGATTCCAGTGCTCCAAACATTTTCTTACAGATTCTGACACCAACCATCTCTTCCATACCACTCTCAGCTTCTATACCGTGCAATTAGTAATTGGTTGTAACGGACACTCAGAATTTACAGACAATATTCATTATTACAGAATTTATTAGGTAGGCAACAAGTTTCAATTAAGGATCAGGAATGGTTAGGACAGCCTATTTTCAGACGTGTAGGATGGTAGGCTTCTTACTGGTCCTCAGCCTTGACTTCTTCCTTACATTGGCAGGGAAGTATGATAAAGTTAACTCTGCTGTGTTAAGTAGTTCCTTCAGAAGACCCTATATTATAAGTAGACCTCTTATCCCCAAACTACTCATCTCCAGGTCTGTAAGTTGGTAAACTCACTCTCTTATGAACATCTGTAGGTACCTGCTTTTATTGTCCTTCCCAAAGGTACTCGGATTTCTCATTCTGTGGACCTGGAAGCCCACAACTCTGTCTTATACTAGTCTTCTTGTTTTGCTACCTCTGCTGCTTCTAGCTCGCCATCGAGCCATCTCGAATCATCTCTTTGGAGGTACAGCTCTCTGTCTTCTGATTCTGGGAATACTAGGAAGTCTGAGCGCAGTGACCTCAGGTCGAAAGGATATGCTGCAATCTCTGGCTCATCTTTTTGATGGGAGTAAAACTCCCCCTTTCTCTCTTTGTGATGACTCTTTTAAGCTTGATAGAATGGATAAGCTGATCAATGCCCATGCTAATATTCTACAGGCCTCATTTTCATGGCCCAACACTTAGCAAGTGCCATGTACTTTATTTATATTATACGGAAGCTATCCAGTTCCCCTGGTGGGTCACAAAGAGCTTACATTTACAAAATCCTTAACCAGTTGATTGACAAGGTGACTGCAGCAATGGGTTCAATTATGTCAGAGTTGATGAAGATGACACAGGGATCATAGGGTCCCTATGACTCATTCTCAACTTGATATCTAACAACAACATCCACTTAAATGCTGGGGTTATGAAGATTGCGACTAGAAAATTTATATTAAGTATGTTTCTCTGTCATTAACAGATATAGAAACTGAGACAAAATATGTGCTCAGTAAATGTTTATTTATCACATGAATTCACCACTAGGCTTTTTTATATTATCTCTGTTGTTGTTGCTTGTAACTGCTGTTGCTTATAACAACTGTTGTTGTTATAACTGTTGTCATTATGTGCATATTTAGATAATTAAGGGTTTTTGTTTTTATTGTTGCTGTTTGTTTAGTTGTAAAGGAAAGCTAAGGGCCCATCCTTCCACAAAGCCTGAATTAGGTGTGTGGACTTGTTACACTGGAAGTGGAGTACAGATTAATGAGGACTATACAATGCCAAAAGAAGCCTGGCACCACAGTGGTTAAAGAACTTGGCTGTGGAAGAAAAGACCAGTGATTCAGATGCACCAGTTGATCTACAAGAGAAAGATGTAGCATTCTGCTTCTCTAACAGCCCTGGAAACCCCAAGGGCAGCTTCGTCTCTGTTCTAGAGGGTTGCTGAGAGTTGGAATTAATTTACTGGCATGCGTTTTGTTAAATGCCATTGATGAAGGTCCTGTGGTTTAGGGTGATGGTCACTCAGCCATTGTGTGAAGCAGGCATTGTCAAGGGAAGGAGTTAGAGGTGGGAGACTTAACTCTTTTTTTTTTTCTGGTGAGTTTAAGTTTTGTTTTTTATTAATATTATTATTAATTTCAATGAACATCTACAGAGATTTTGGAATTCCATTTATTCATTGTTGCACTTTTCTCCCCACTCACCCCATCTCCATCCCCACCCCCAGTTCGCTCCTCTCCTTGAAAAGCAAAAGAAAAACTCCTTCATAACTCTTACTTATTGGAATTGTCCAAGGAAGCAGTGAATGACTTTTGGACTAGAAAATGAGTAAATAGGTGATGAAATTAAATTGTCTGTAGCAAAAATATAATGAATAAAAACATTTTTCCATACCAACCAGCCAAGTAACAATCCAAGAAAATAAACAACTATCATCTTGATCTTAAGGTAAAGAGGTATTTGATAGTTACCATTTGACTGAAAATAAAATATCACAAAGAGATCTTATAAATGGAACACTAAGCTTTATAATATTGGACAAATTAAATATGGATTTAGTTTCAAACAATATACTTTCCCAGTTGTCTATGGATTTTTGTGCCTTTGAATTTATTCCTAGATCAAAAGGTAAAGCTGACTGTATCTCAGAAGCATTTATGTCAACATTTAAAAATTGTTAGCTTCTTATTCAAACTTGTAGTTTCTGTGTTTGGCTCTAATTTTAATCAAAGGTACTTGGGGCTTATATGTGTGTGAATGTGTGTTGTTTTTTCTTTATTGCAGCTTATTAGTATGACTTGTATTCTAGCAACTAATGTAGGGTCAGTGTACTCCAGAGAAGAAAACAATTATGTTTACTATACAGCTAATACCAGATAATAATTAGTTGACTGTTAAAACAAAGCAAACATGAGAACAAGTGAATTTTAAAATAACATAATATACATTATAACAATCTGATTACCTAATGTGTAAGAAGTTGTGCTGCTAATTCAAAAGCAGACAAAACAAACCTACCAGCTGCTCTGTGGAGAAAGATGAGCAGTCAAGGCCTTCTATGTGACTTACAGTCTCTGAAAACCTGCTGGAGAGTCAACTATGAGTTAGTTTGCAATACTAATCTCTGATTAACAAAAGACTTTAGGATGAAATCCACCATGAAAGATAAGAAAGAACACTATGTAATGATTAAAGGCACAGTAGATCAAGAAGACATTACCTTGGTCAACATCTATGCACCAAATGATACACCTACTAAATACATAAAACAACTGTTAACAGAATTGAAGAAAGAAATTTACAGTGGTCGAATTCTTTAACATCCGCTCTCATCAAAGGATAGGTCAACTCCAAAGAAACTTAAAAAAGATGCGGAAGATCTAAATTACACATTCAGCCAACTCAACCTTGTGGATGTATTCTGAGTACTGAACCCACCTAAAACTCAATTCACTTTCTTTTCAAGTATACTTGGCACATTTCCAGAATTGATCACATATCAGTGCTCAAAGCAAGCCTCAACAAGTTAAAAAACATTGAAATAAAATATCTTCTCAGACTACAACGCCATAAAACTAGAAATTAACCACAAGAAGATAAAGCTTATAATACCACCAACATAGAAGCTAAGTAACACCCTGCTAGAACATGATTGGGTTATAGAAGAAATAGAGAGTGAAATAAAATAATTCCTCAAAACAAATCCTAGAGAGGGTTAAATCAGGCTGCTCCTTGGAGTCAAGGATTCTGGGGCTTCGCCTGACATACTTTGGACATGTTGTAAGGAGAGACAGGTCTTTGGAGAGGGACATCATGCTGGGCAGAGTGGAGGGACAGTGCAGGAGGGGAAGACCCTCTATGAGGTGGATTGATTCAGTGACTGGGGTAATCGGGATGGATATGTCAGAGGCAGTGAGATTGGCACGGGATAGAGCAGGGTTTAGGGCTGTTGTACATGGGGTCGCTATGAATCACAAACGACTCGACGGCACATAACAACAAAACAACAACAAAACAAATGATAATGAAAGTGCAATGTACCAAAGCCTCTGTGATGCAGCTAAGGCAGCCCTGAGGGGGAAGTTCATAGCAATAGGAAAACATGTAAAAATATAAAGAAAGAAGCAAAATCAATGATCCAATCCAACACTTTCATCAAATAGAAAAAGAACAACAATCTAACACCACAGGCTCTAGAAGAAAGGAAATTATTAGAACAAGAACTAAAATCAATTAGAGTGTGTTTTAAATAATGCTCATCCTGCTTTTCTGACTGAACTATAAAACCTAATGCTTTGTTTTAGTTTCAAACTTTTTTAAACTGAGTGCTTCAGAATATTCGTCTACCCTAATTGTAAATTGTCTTCATGGGTAGTGAGACCTTTTAGAGACCTAAAGGAGGGTTTTTGTTTGTTTGTTGTGTTTCGTTTCTTCTCCAGAGTGATCATGTATATTCTTTTAGGACCTTATAAGTGAAATAAATAATGCTGGCTAACTATTGTTCACAGACTTTCTAAATAAAAATATAGTAGTATTTCTTTATATTTCAGAATCCCAGGTAGCCAGTGAGTTATATATTGGGCTTTTAACTTGTTGGAGTCCACAAGTCATTCTGCATAAGAAAGATGAAGCAGTTTGCCCATCTTTTCTAAAAAGAAAAAGTTTTTATTTGGTGTCATTGAATCATCTGAGACTCATGTTCAACAGTGTGCTCTTACACCGGCATCACAATCTCTGCTGCACTTAAAGCCCGTTATTGCTCTCACTATGTCATCCATCTTGTAGAGGATATTTCTTTCTTTTGCTGACTCTGTATTTTTCCAAGAATGATGTTCTTTTCCAGAGACCGCCCTCTCTTCACAACACGTCCAAAGTCTGAGAGATGAAAACTCATCATCTTTACTTCAAAGGTGCACCCTGGCTTCAGGGCGTTCTTTTGACAGTCCATGTTCAATACTCTTTACTGAAGCACAGCTCAAAGATGTCAATTATTCTTAGATCTTCTTCATTCATTACCTAACTTTCACATGCATATGATGAATGTGGATTGGGTCTAAGAAGGCTTCAGTCAGGTACAGTTTTGTCTTTAAACTGATATCCAGGCTCTTCTTCTTTTCTTTTTTTTTTATATTTGCTGTGAATTTTTAATAAAATGACAATCTAGTATGTAGAAAAAGAAAATTTTGGCAAAGCAAAACTTGTTTAGGGAAATTAAATTTTATTTTCCATATGTGCTTAGCAGTGAAATATGTAACATATAACACATTCTAAAAAGTCAGTTCCATAGTTATTAAAAAAATTGTGAGTTACTTTAATGAAACTTACATTTCATGTTGAAAACATGATACAAATGGAAATGTAGATTTTCATATTAATAAGGAAGCCCAATTTGCTGAAAGTAACAATATAATTCACATCAGGTTTCATTATACATATTTGTAGTTTTGCAAATGCCCTTAATGATGAACAGTTAAAAAGTGTTATTTTTTTCTATTCAAAACAAAATAATTGAGCCTATGTAAAAATGGGGGAAGTCCAGAGGATTTTTTGATATGCTTATTTAATTCAGATATGTAGAATTTTGAAAAATTTAAGAGGACTGGAAACATTTCAATGCTAACAAATTTGCTAGTCTTATTTGCTTAAATGCTACATAACTCTTCAATCCATATGATTCTAGATTATTTACAAAGTCCATATACATTTGTTTTTCACACCAGATCTTTCCTATGTCTTTTACCCATCCCTCTCTCCACCCATCAAATTGTACAACTCTGATTACCTTCCCCTGCCCATCCTCACCCCTCTACCCCCCCTACCCCCATTAGATCCTCACACACATTTTACTAGTTATCTATTTCTACAATAATGGTCTTATGAGACTAGGTTAGTTCACTCAGTATAATGCTCTCCAGTCCCTTCCAAGTTAATAATTTTAAAAATCATTTCTCCTCCCTACTGTGTCTTATTCCATAGGGGGAATGTACATTTGAGCTGTTTCTATGTTCTTGTGATGGTGAATAGGACTGCTATGAACATTGGTGTATAAATCTATTTGTGCCTCAGTTCTAATTTTTTCGGGGTATATTCCAAGCAGTGAAATTTCTATGTTCAGCTTTTTGAGAAAACACCAAACTACCTTACAGAGTAAAAAGAAAACTTACTGACTGGGGGAGAAACATTTGGCAATACCATTTCAAACAAGGGTCTCATATGAAAAATTTATAGAATCCTATGGGACCTCCACAAGAAAGAGACTGATAAAGCAATTACAAAATATTCAAAAGACACGGAAAGACTTTTCACAGAGGAAGATATTCAGATGGCCAATGTATACCTGAAGAAATTCTCAAATCACTGATAATAAGAGAGATGCAAATCAAAACCACAATGAGATACCACCTGATCCCAGTAGCAGTGGCAAAGTTTAACAGGACAGCAAGTAATAAATGTTGGAAAGGATGTGGAGAGATGGGGACTTTTCTACACTTTTGGTGGGACTGTAAAGTGATACAATCACTCTTTTGCATTTTAAAGAGGTTCTTGAAAGCTGATTTATTTAGTGTAATGTACCTTTTGATTTCTTGACTGCTGCTTCCGTGAATGTTGGTTGTGGATCCATGTAAAATGAAACCACTGGCAATTTAAATCTTTTCTCCATTTACCATGATACTGATTATTGGTCTAGTCTTTGATCTCCTTCATTAAGAGCTTCAGACTATCTTAACTTTCTGCCAGCAGGGTTGCTGATAAGTCTTTCTCCAATACTGCTGTCAGATTCTTCTTCATATAATCTAACTTTTCAGATAATTTTAAAACAAAATAAGTGGTGACTATTCACATAACCTTGCCTGATGAAATATAGACATCAAATCAACTATATCTTTAGAAGGAAATGGGGGAGAAGTTCAATATCATCAGTCAAAACAAGACTAGGGACCAATAGTGGAACAGACAATGCTTATATGCAAGTTCAGATTGAAGCAGAACAAAATGAAATTAAAAAGAAATCTGTTGTTGTTGTTGTTTAATGCCGTTGAGTCGTAGACTACTCATAGCGACCCTATGAATGAACAGCCTGAGCACTGTTCGTACGTAGAGTTTCCGAGGCAAGCCAACCTTAACGATATACCACCTGAATTTAGAGATCATATGAAAAAAGTAGATTTGAGATTCCCAAAGATCAGACAAGGACATTATACATGAAGAAAGAAAAAGGTCATTGAAAAGATAGGAAAGGAAGAAAAAAAATCCCATTGGATGTCAGAAAAGATGTTGAGAAACTAGAGCAAAAGGAAGAAATGATGAACTAAGATGAAAAGAGAGCAAGCTATGAAGACACAGCAAAGTATTATAATGAAATGTACCAAGAAAAACAAAATACAGTAATCAATTATGTTTATATACCAAATTTTTACACCATGAAAGCTCTATTAAAAATTAAAAAAAAATAGAATGCTTAGACTATAAGGCATACAGCAAGAGTGAATGGGAGGTATTCTTAAATCAACTGTTCTATTTATTTACTGGGAATGGGGAGGGAAGGTTCAGGATTAAGCATGGATTTAGAATATGTACATAATTTAGTCCTTGTACAACGATATATAAGGCTCTGATCTCAGTGACCCAGTCTAGGGAATTCTGATGTGGGTCATCTGTGGAGTCATAATGTTCGGACTTTGTTGTCATTATCCACTGCTGCTCAACGAACATATACTCTGTAGACCCAAACTCTGCACCCTTACTTGCTCAGACGTATGTAGTCTGGGCAGGGATAGCCTTCCTCTGCTCTACCTGGTGAAAGGGAATAATTGGAAGGAAAACAAGAATCAGTGCAAACTTTCCCTGTAGGGCTCAGCAAGGGTAACAGACACCTGGGAACAGTCTCTAAATTGTACAGCTATTAATCATGGGTTCAGCAGTTCAAATCCACCATTTGTTCTGAATAGAAAGATGAGTAGTCTCCTCGTATAAAAGTTGCCATGTTTATGGATTGGAAGACTATTGTCAAGCTCTCAGTACTACTCAATACCATCGATATATTCTGTAATTTCAATCAAAATCTCAGCACTTTTCTTTACAGAAATCGGAGAGTTAATCCTCAAATTTAAATGGAATGCCAAGAGGTCTTGAATGACTAAATTAATGTTGAAATTAATCACTTCCTGATTTTACAAGAGTAACCAAGATAGCCTGGTACTTAAATAATAGACACTCAGACCAATAGAATAAAACTGAAGTTCTAGAAATCATCCTAAAAAAATAAAGTTTATAGTCTCTGAAACTTGAGTAGGAATTAACTTAATGGTAGTTGAATATTTTAGTTTAATTTCAAAATACATAGATATTGATAGTGGGGATACATTAGCAGAGATTCTTCACTTTTCTTGTTTGATGGTTTTCAGTCAGGCACCTTTCTTACTTGTAGCACCTGGGAGTGTTATTTTGTGCCTCATCTGGCAGCACATTCTTGGACTTGGACTTGGGGGCATGTGTCTGCCTCTCCACCCTCAACTTGAATGTCTGCAGAGCTTGATGAGGAAGGCAATCCTTACAGGGTTAACAGAAACTACTCACCTCTAAGGAGCACCTCTAATTGGCATCCAGGGCACGTGCCACCTCTGCCATTCCTAGTCTGTGAAGAGCGAGCTGCCAGAGCAGCTGAGGACCTTTCAACAACTCTATCTGTGTGTCTTCTTTCCCCTTGATCTTTCTAACATGGGAGATACAGAGATGATCAAAATTCTGCTTTATCAAGTTTCTGAAGGACATGCATAAAGAGAAAAACAAAGTAGAAGTCATAAAATTTTGTGACTTAGTCTCAGGAGTTTACCAGTGTTCTATCAGCTGTATTCTGTCTGCTGAATGGCCACTGAGAACTGCTCACTTTCCAAAGGAACAAGAAACAGAATCAATTCCATGGTGGGGGAGTGGGCAAGGTTTTGGAGAGCAGATGGGACCAGAAAGATGACTGAGTTATTTTCGCACAATAGCATCAGCTACTTTCTTTGGAACAATCCAGGATGTGGTCATCTAGATAAAGACTGTCAGGATTGATGCTTTTGACTACATAAACTTATTTGGAAGAACAGCCAGAGTGCTCTTTAGAGGTGAGAATGATGGAATTTTATCTCACACATTTCCCTTGAGGTGTCAGGAGGGCCCCTGAGAAAGAAGGTCATGCTTGGAATAGAGGGTCAGAGAAGGAGAGGAAGACCCTCAGAGAGAGGAGTTGTCACAGTGACAATTAAGTCACAGTGGGCTTAAGCACAGCAAAGATGGTGGAGCTGGGACGGGACAGAGCAGGGTTTCCTTCTGTCCTGTCAAGGGTCGCTGTGAGTCAGAAATGACTTGATGTAATCTAACATCAGGTTTCTGAGACTTTAAGTATTTACATGAAGACATTGAAAAACAGCTCAATATATTAGCAGATAACTAGGAGGTGGGGTGTCAAAATTACCCCCAGTTGAGAACCATTGTTTATGGTGAGTGTTCTCAAGGCTACTATCCCCGAAGGAGCTGTTAAAACAACACACACTCTACCCTAGGGTGCGAAGTAAGAATCTCTGTCAATAGGTATGTTATATGCATTTTTTCCCAGTTAATCTAATGTCAAGTTCAGGTGGCCTAGTGGTAAGGAGTTGTGCTGCCAGCCTGAAAGGCATGCAGTTCAAATCTATGAGCTACTTTACAGGAGAAAGATGAGCTATCTCCTGTATAATCTCCAATCTCTGAAAACCCTCTGTTGAGTCAGCTATGAGATGAATCTGACTTGATGATATGGAAGAACAAAGTCATTGATGATTCTAAGAGAAGCAAGCAGCTTACACGTGCATCAGTGGAAGCTGCTGCTGAGATGCCAGGCTTTTTGTCTCTCATGCTGTGTAAGAGGTAGGGCCTTCATTCTTGTGTCTGTGGGGATGGGTGACATAATTGCACAGATCTTGTACTTCAAGAACCCTAGCGTTTCACCTTAAAATCTTCCTGCTGATGTAGGCACAACATTGTGTAGGTTTTCAGGGGGTTTTGTGGATACCCCAGTTTAATCCTTAAAATGACCTTATGAGGTGGGCAAGAGAGGCCATTTCCAGGTGATATGGTGAGGGAAGTGTCACTCAGAGACCATGAAGGATTCCTGCCCATCCTTTTTCTAATGCAGTAATTCTTGCCTATAGGCTCTAATTTTACGTCCATTAATGAGAAAGGAAAGTTATTTTCTTATACATCGATTTCTACATAGAAAGCACTACCAGGTACAACTGCTGTTGGATGGGGTCATGTTGACCCTGACTCATGGTGATCCCTGGGTAATATTGACCCCTGATTGTGACAACTCCATGGATAACAGGATGAAATTAGTACAGCACCACCCGTATGATTGATTATGGGTTGATCAATGTTCCGTTGTCCTCCATTGTCTGGCTTTTTGAAATAGAACTTCCTAGTCTGTTTCAGGCCAACAGTTCCACTGAAATGACATAGCATCAATGCAACACTCAAGCTTCCATTGACTGATAGGTTGTGGCTGCATTGATAGGTGGTGGTGACAGATAAGGGAGTGCGTTGGTTAGGAACCAAAAGTGGTCTCTCAGACAGAAGGTGAGAAGGTTACCATTGAACTACTATATCCCTCATCAATCTCTGTTACCCTTCTAATTTAGAAGAAAATTAAAACAATAATATTGCAAATCATATGAGGTAAGCATTATCTTTACCATATTATGTGGGAGAAAATTTTGCCTCTGAAAATGTAATTTGTCAAATGTGGTCTGTGACAGAGCAACAAGGTGTGCCTGACTTAGAAGTCTAGTGTTAGGGGAGCTCTGGTGGCCTAGTGGCAAGAAGCTGCAACTACAATCCCAGAGGTGCATGGTTCGAATCCACCAGATGCTCTGCCGGGGAAGGAGGGGCACTCTCCTCCTGTACCAGTCAGATCTGATTTGACAGTACACGCACACAAAAATAATAAAAAATAAAATTTTAAAAAAAGAAGTCTAGTGTTCTGCCCATGAAATGCTCCTCAAAGAAATCTAAAAACACGTCTGAAATTTCACGAGCGTTTATTATATTATTTCTACATGTAGAGACATTTTTCCCTCCTCATGAAGGTGGTGAAGGAAAAAAGCCCCGAGTTTCCCCTCCCACTTGCTTTTATAGCTCTTTTGAGTGCCCCTGTTAGGACAAGGGGATTGCAATCATGGTTGGTGGGCTGGGGAATCAGTCATTTGGGTTGACTTTTGATGGCCTGGCTACTTTGCCTGCCTTTACTCCTTCTGTGTCATGTAGACACTAGTTAATCCTTTAACTTGCAAGGACAGGCAAGGTCTTACGCAGGACATTTATGTTTGCCTTAAGCTAAGAATTTTTATGGTCCACTTCTACTTCTGGTATTAATGGGGGTTTATAAAAAAATGGGGTTTCTGCCATCCCTTCACTAGCATTTCTTTAATCCTTGCTGCTCCAACCATGGGAGAATTATCCAGATGCCACTTAAATTTATAACCTTTTATGGGAAACATACCACCAAATATGATGTGGGTAAAATGTAGGCACAAGATCTCCATCAGGGGGTTAAGTCATTCTTGACCATCTAGGTGAGAGGGCACAGAGACCACGCCACAGCCCCTGGCTCAGGTGCTGGTTTCATCAGTAGGTGAATGGGATGCTCCATGGAGACCCCTGATTGTGGGGCCAGAATAAGCTGCCCAAGAGCTGAGAAGCACGGTTGTAACTTACCTGTGCTAACAGTGACCAGAATCCCAAGAAATGATCTATCATTCTTATAAGTCAGAGAGTCAGAGGCAAGATGCCACTGTAGGAACCATGTTGGATGGATGTTCAAACCTTTGGTGCTTCTAGGTGGATCCTGTTGCTGTCCGTTCAATCCTGATTCATAGCAACTGCACATGGTGCTGAGCAGAGCAGAGCAGAGCAGAGCAGAAGTACTTCCTTTGTAGGACTTTCTTGGCTGTAACTTTTATAAAAAGGAGCCCTGGTGCTACAGTGGTTAGTACTAAGCTGCTAACTAAAAGGTTTATGGTTTGAACCCACCAGTTGCTCTGCAGGAAAAAAGGATAAGCTTGAACCATCATTCTGTAGGATAGTAGCTGAGTGCAAACCATATGCACTGTACAGGTATCTTCTTTGTAGGCTAGTGGGTATAACATCTATCTTTATTTATAAATCTTATGTAGTCCAAGTGAAGAAAAGCTGGCTTTCACTTTGCAAGGATTGGTTGTTTCCACAGGAGGTTTGAATGTCACAGATATTTCTCATTTACTTACCTAGAATTGTCAAAGTAGGTGGCTCCAGGGTTGGTTCAATAGCTCACTGATGTTAAAGTATGTGATTGGCATGTCTTTGCCTTTCTCTCATGGTCACAAGATGCCTACACCAGCTCTAAACTCTAGATCCTTCCATAACAGTTTTCCCAGCAGCGAAGAAGAGGGATTATGCCAAGAAAGTTTGAAAATGTCTCACATAATTTGTGCATGTTGTTAGGAGGGATCAGTTCTTGGAGAGAGACATCGGACTTGGAAAGGTAGAGGGTCAGAGAAAGAGAGGAAGACCCTCAACAAGATGGATTGACAGAGTGACTGTGACAGTGGGCTCAAGTGTGTCAGAGATGATGAGGATGGCACAGGACAGGGTAGGGTGCAAATTTGCTGTGTACAAGGTCACTGTGAGTCATAGTCGATTCAGTGGCACACAACAATAACAACCACCACCACCACCACCACCACCACCACTATCTTCTTTGAAGCATGAAAATATTTCCTAGGCAGTTCTGGCCAGTGTCCTCCAGTGTCTCATTGCCCTTCCTGTCTGATTCATTGGCTGAAACATGAGATTAAGATGATTCTCTTAGTTCCAAGCCCTTCTATCACAGAAATACAAGTGGGTGGCATTAACAGACAGACATTCATTTTCTCACTGTGTAGGATGCCAGAAGTGAGCATTCAGGGCATCTGGGCCTTTTTGTCTACTTCTGTAACCCTTGTCTTAGTGAGAAACTCTAGACAAATGTACTGCTGGAAATGAAAGCAAAATTATATTGATAAAATAATTTTGAGATGGAGAGACATTAACATACATCTATGCAAGAGGCAACAGTGCTCTAGTTTCAGATGGATCAATTCAATACTGGGCCTTTTATCTGAGCTTACAGGCTTGTAGGGGAGATGGGTAAACATGTGAAAGAAAGGTTTTGTTAAACTGTAAACATAGATAGCATCAGTGCATTTGTTTAGTGCATTCGGGGGTGGTTACATCCTGAGGGTTATTCAACTGCATTTTGCCAGGGGCTAATCCGGTAAAACTCCAGTATGTCTCCTTATTCCAAATAAACTCAGCATTTGCTTTTGCAAAGGGAAAATATTACAAAGGGAAATCCTATGAACTGTAACTTGGTAGTCCAGAGATGAACTAAAAATTGATATGCAATTATTTAAGTTACTCAGTTCTTTATAGGCAATATGTATTTTAGGGGGAGACAGTCCAATACATAATAATGACCACCTCAGATAAACAGATGCTTCGTTTCTGTAAGGTGCATGTGCTGGAGGACGAAAAAGAGGCTGCATTGCTCTAAGCACATCAGCTATGGCCGGAGTTTCCTTTCCAAAGGAAGAGGGGAAACGGCTCTTGGTGGAGTAACCACAGAGTCTACCCCACATGCCAGCATGTTAGAGAAGGACTGGCTACTGCTTGCTGCTGCTTAGACAAGTCACTTCACCACCCTGAGTCTTAGTGTTTCAGACTGCCTCACAAAACTGTTGTGAGGAATTAATTCTCGCCTAATTCAGATTTCATGTTGATTAGTTTGTATGTGGAATGAGCCTTGTCCATAAGAGAGAGATTGTGTTGTTGTTGTGTGTATGCCATTGAGTCAGAATCAACTCAGCTGACCTTGCAGTGGGTTTTCTATTATATTTCTTCAGTGTGCTTTTTAATGCATTGATGATTTCATTTCAATAAATACAACCAACTTAGGTGAGTTTTCGAACCCTATGTGATTGTAGCGGGTTTGAGGATATTTGAGATGGTGAGGAAGGAGGAGAGGGCGACGTTCATATCCACTATTAATCAACTTGCTATGAGTCATAGACGTCTCGAAGACACCTCGCAGCAACATGGCTTTCTAAAGTCAAGGCCAATTTGTGAGCTGCACTCCTAATAATAGTAACAGCAATTCTCGTTGATGTACATTTATTTTTGTGTCAGTGATCCTGCTAGATGCTTTATACTTATTCTTTTATTTAATCCTACCAATTCAGCAAAATGAGCACTGTTATCTGCAAAGACAGAACAAAGAAAGAAAAATAACCAGAGAAGCTACCTGGCTTGCCCAAGGTCATAGTGTTGGAACCCACAGGAGCTTGGACATCAGCCCAGGTTGTCTCACCCCAAAGACTGGCCTCGTCAATGTCACCAATGACATCAGACTCTTCTTTCTTCCCAGGAAGGATGCTTCACTTGCTTTGTTATATTATCAATAATTACAAGCTCTTTACACCCCCCACCCCACGTCTTCCCTCCTTTCACCTTAATCCCATATGCTCTTCACATAGCAATTATGGTTTTGAATTTCCTTTGGAAGCTCAGTATATGAAGAAAAAACCACAGACTTAATGTCAAGTCAATTCTGACTCATATCTCTCAGTTCCTGAATAGGTCATAAAATTTGTTGAGTGGGATTAAAAGACAACAGACTTTCTCACTATCTAACTAGGTCCTTATCTGTTCCATGTTATAGCAATTTTTGATAACTCCACTGTGCTCTAATTTTCCAAATTTATTGCCTTAATTTCTTCTGCTAAAGACAGATTTTAAATTAGTTTAATAATGCATCCATTTTAGAAGCATCATTAATGTCATATTTCTCTTCTCAGATGGATGGGCTCATTTTTCTTCTCTTCTGTGTTTTCATAGCCTTCAAAGGCAGGACTCTAAGTAGAACTTCTTGTCTCTCTGGTAGCTCCTGTGGCCTGGGAAGCAAGGCTTAGTAGCAAAAACACGAGGCACGGATCCAGGGGACCAGGAACACAACACCAGTATGTCTTATGGCCAGAAGAGTGATACAGGCCTGTTGCTGGCCTTCTGTTAACCTCAGGTCCCCTGTTTTGTAAAGTTAAGGGGCTCAATTCAATATTGGTTGTGAAGATTGATCAATTCACTCATGTTTGTATCACTCACACTTCGCTTAGGACCTAGGAATCACACAAGTGACTTGAGCCCAAAACCAAGCAAACAAACAAAACAGAACTATTGCCTACTAGGGAACATTGATGGTCTAATTGATAGTAAGAATCTTCGCTGTAATCCCAGAGGCATGCAGTTTGACTCCACCGGCTGAAGGATTGGCAATCTCTTCCCTTTTTATTTATTGCCTCCGAAAAATTGCTGGTGAGTCAGCTGTGGGCCAATTCCGACTCCATGGCACACAACAACATAGTGCCCTCTATAGGCAGAACCCAGAAAGGAGCATTTGGCCAAGCCAACAAGTGGTTTGTGGACAAATTGGGGTCTTTGGAGCTAAGAAACAATAATTTGCTATCTGGCATAATGTGCATTGATGAGATTGCAGACTGGTACCCTGAATGCCATTACGGACCATGGTCTAATGCAACCCTCATAGTTATTTAATAAGATGTTTGTGTCTGGGTTTATGTTTTTAAAGGTGTCCCTACTAGTTCCTCCCAACCCTTAGTACTGTAAATTATGTAACCATTATTTACCCATTATATGAAATATTGTTGTTGTTAGGTGTTGTTGAGTCAAACATGACACATAGTGGCCATATGAAGAACAGAACAGAACCCTGTCGTATCCTGTGCCATCATCACCCTCTCAGTTATGTATATTTGGCTCATTGCTACAGTTGCTGTGCCAATCCATCTCATTGAAGGTCTTCCTTTCTCTAGTTGACCTTTCCAAGCATGATGTCTTTCCACAAGGAATGGTTCCTCCCAACAACATGCACAAAGTATGTGAGATGAAGATTGAGCATCCTTGCCTTGAAGGAGTAAGCACCCTGCTTGCACCTTCTCCAAGACAGACTTGTTTGTTCTTTTGCTTATCCATGAGATATTCAGTACTCTTCTCAATTACAAAAGCACAAATGCTACATAACAGCACTGTTATACAATAAGACTGACTTGAAGGAGGTGAGGGAAGAATAGGAAAAGTGTGAATAGTTAATGAACACTACATTGGAGCAGATGAGGGGGAAAATTGTCTGAAGCATTGATTTTTTTTCTGTCATCCTTATTCATTGTCCAACTCTCAGATGGATAGCAAGTAATTGAAAAGATCAAGGCTTGGATCAGTGTCCCTAGGTGGTATAAATGGTTAACCATTGGGCTAATAACCAAAAGATTGGCAGTTCGAGTGCACCTTGGAAGAAAGTCCTGACAATCTACTTCTGAAAGATCACAGTCATTGGAAACCCTAGGAAGGGCTTTCTAGCCTGACATTCATGAGGTTACCATGAGTCAGAATTGACTTGGTAGCAAGGGATTGAGTTCTTGGTTTTAGGATTTTAACCTGTCTTCTTTCTGTGGGGACCCAATTTAATCTATTCTTTCCTAATTTATGCTTTTAAAGAAAAAAACAACACCAAAACCAAACCACCCAACCAGCCCCTTTATAGATGAATTGAAGTTTAGTCACCTTAAAGTTTAGTTGCTAGCTTACAAGCCCCCCAGAGGTTGAGCTGTGTTGCAGACTGCCCAAGAGGGAAAGCCCGAGGAATAACCCAGTGCCCGTGCTCGTTTTCTGACTTACTAGTGGAGAGGCTAAGTCTAAGGGCCAGGGTCAAAATAAGCAGAATAGTACACTAATTCTTCTTTATGACCAGGTGAGCCTGGAAGACTTTATGCTGAGTGAACTGTATCAGTCACAAAAGCACAAATGCTACATAACACCACTGTTATAAAATAGGACTGACTTGGGGGAGGAAAGCGGAGAATAGGAAAAGAGTGGATAGTTCATGATCACTGCATTGGAGGAGATGAGAGGAAGAATTGTCTGGAAGGAATATATGATTAGGCATTGTATGTATGACAACATTCTGGAGCAAGAGATGCATTTCAATGTGGACTTGGGGAGGGGGAAAATGGGCAACAAAAACGAATAAATGAAAACGCAACCTTTCTGTAAACTTTCATTAAAATCACAGTTGTTTTTTTTTTTTAAAGTGGATTAAGTTCTGCCTTTGTTCTGCCATTCTCCAGATGCAAATTAAATTGTGAGTGGCAGGCTCCATCCTCCTGCTGTCCTAGACCCTCTCAGGTGTTTATATGTGTCTGTTTATACAGTTAATCTTCTTTCTGAGGAAGTCCATATAACTATGTTTTGTGATTTATGCAGAAAAAGACTTGGAAGGCAGCTCAGAGATTACTGAGTTCAGTAATGAGTTTCCCAATAAGGCGGGAAAGACCTGAAAAGGGTGTGTGGTTTATCACATAACCAGCAAATTAACTCCTCAGACCCAAGGCTGGCGTCCTTCCTCTCCACTTCCCCTCACTGTGTTGCCTGGAGACCAGTAGTGGCAAAGCTGCTGCCAATGGACCAGAACTCCTCCTGGAAGTTTGTTGTTGTGTGCCATTGAGTCCTAATCTATACCTGACCCTCCAGTGGGTTTTCAGAGGCAGTAATTGCATGGGAGGAGATCACCTGTCCTTCTCTTTTTTTCTTTCTTTCTTTCTTTTTTTTCTCTTTTTTTTTTTAACAGGGGAGAGCGCAAACACAGTCCTTCTCTTATGGAGCAGCTGGTGGACTCCAACTGTGTACCTTCAGGTTTATAGCACAGATTCTTAACACTAGCTAGCCCACATAGAGCTCTTCTGGATGTTTTTAGAAAAGCAAATCTCAGATCTACACCAGGCTTGCTGAATCTGGATTTGATATTAATGAGCTCCCTGTGATTTGTGTGCAGGGTGGTTTGAAAAGCACTGAAGAAATCTCTAGTGAAATGACAACAATTAATGCTGTATTAATATTGTTCTCAGAGATGGGACTAGGATATGGGAGTGTAAAGATCTCTGAACTACTGCTCTAACTCTATCTCTTTCCTGCCTCCAATTTATTACTATTTACTTTGCTAGTTTTCATTGTTGATGTTGATAACATATACAGCAGCATATGCACCAATTTGACCATTTGTTCATGTACAAACTAGTGGCAGTTATTATATTCTTTGAGTTGTGCAACTATATTCACCTTCTTCAAGTTCCTCTTCTTAATGAACATAAGCTTCGACTAACTACTCTCTCTAGTTGGTTCCAGCTCTTACAGACTCTCTTCTCCAAGCCTGTCCATCTTTCTGAAACTGCCCATGTTTCTCCCTCACAGATGCTGGTGGGGTTCAACTGCCCGAGATATTTTTTGGTTGGCAGCTCACTGTGGGTTATTCTGTTATTGCCAGAGTTCCTGCACAAAGACAGTGCTCCCTAAGCTTCCTAGCTGACCTTTCAAACTGCTGTTGTCAGTATGATCTCATACAGATAATACTTTAAAAGAATACAATGCTCAGTCCTGCCCCATTGACCCATAAACAAACACCCCCACCCCGCCCCTATAAGCTGTTTGTTATCTGGCCTATGTCTTATTGTAGCCCACTGAGCATGATAATAAAGGGCAGCCACTTTCTAACCTGAAATACTTTCTATCTTGGTTCTCTTCTCTGTTTGCTTCATTGGTTTGTAGTTAAAACTTGACTTCCCTTCAAAGGTTGAGTAAGAATAGCAATATTATTAATTTTCACATATTTCACCCAGGACAGAACAGTGAGAGTCTCCTACTTTTTTCTTTTTTTTAATACTGCTCTTGATAATTCAATTTCTTTTTTATAATTAATTTTTTAATTAATTATTTTTAACAAAAGTTTACAGAGACTTTGGATTTCCATTCATTCATTGTTGCAATTATTTCCTCTGCCAATCTCCCCCCATTTCGGTCTTCTCTTTACAGTCCCTATCCCCAAGTCCACTCCACGATGCAGGAGGGCCTCCTAACATACAGGAGAAACCCAGTTGTCCTCAGAATGACAGTGAGAACTAGTCAGCATGACCTGGACTTGGCCTTCACCTAGATAATTCAGGAAAACAAATATGTAATCTCTTTTCTCTCCTTATAAACAAACAAACAAAAAACCCAACCCAACACCCCTCTGCTTCTAGATGGAAGCCAGACTTAGATAGTTTATATACCCTGATATCTTTGTCTCCCTCTGTCTTTGTCTCTGTCTCCCTCTCTCCATATAGAATTACTATCTCACCCCACCAGGTTGTTTTGATCAACACCCCTTTGCTAGCTAGAGCCTCCTATTTAACACATTGCCTCAAATGATGGCTGTAGTAGGGAAAAAATGAGTTTCTAAGCACTGTTGTCAATTTAAAAGTGTGCGGCAACGTGTTAAACCAGTTGCACCCCACAAGTTGGGCTTTTTAAAAATTATTATTTTTTTTAATCAACAGCCCTTTGGTGGCTGGGAGCTCTTATTTAAACCATATCTTAGAGAAATTGCAGCCAGAGTGCTCCTTGAGGCAAAGATCATAAAGCTTCATTTCACATACTTTGGGTGTGTTGTTAAGAGAGGCTCTTCCTTGGAGAGAGACATCATGCTTAGAAAAGTGGCCTAGTGAAAGAGTGGAAAACCCTCCACCAGATAGATTGTCACTTTGACTGTTGTAATGGGCTTGAATGTGTAAGAAAGTGTGAAGATGGCACAGGATATGACAAGGTTCAGATCTGTTGTTTATTGGGTCATACTCTACTTGATGACGCCTAACAACATTCTCACCTCATACTTGGTGCTAAGATTGGCTTTTGGCTGCAGAGGACAGATCTGCAGCTTGATGCTTGCAGTAACATTCCTCTGTGGTCTCAATCCCTCATTAGGTCCTTCACATGCACTATGATCTCTATTCAACTGAACTATTGGCAGTCAACTATATTAGAAATGGGCTCAAGTATATCAGAAATTATGAAGATGTCACAAGATAAGGCAGGGTTCAGCTCTGCTGTTCATATAGCTGCTATGAACTGTAGTCGATGCCATGGAACTTAACCACAACTTTCAGTCAGTTAGCTTGACATTCTAGACTTCCTTTTTTTTTTTAAAAAAAAAAATCTATTGCGTACAGAATTAGTATACATTGTTTTTTATTCATGTACATTGTGTTTCACACATTCCTTCATTCACATTGTGTTTCATATAATCATTCCCATACATGGTGTTTTAGAAAATTAATTACTATTTATTTATGCCCACCATCAACTTGTCTTTTCAGGTACTCAGTCTTATGAGACTGAGTTCACTGAGCCTAATGCTCTCGAGCCTCTCCCATGTTATAGAGTACTTTACAAAATTGTTCCTCCTGAGTGCTGCAACATATTCCATTGTGAGAATATACCTCAATTTCTCAATCCATTTATTCATTGAGGAACATTTGAATTGTGTCAATTTTCTTGCTATCATGAATAATGGTGCTCTGAACATCAATGTACAAACTCTGTTTCTCACTTCTGCTTTTTTTAGGGTAAATTCTTAGTAGTGGAATAGATGGATCATATGAAATTTCTGTGTTCAGCTTTTTGAGGAAATGCCAAATTGCCTTCCAGAGTGGTTGTACCATTTTATAGTTCCACCAACAGTGTATAAGAGTTCCTATCTAGCCACATCCTTTCCAATATTTATTACTTGATGTCCTATTAAACTTTTCCACTGCTGCTTGGAGGAGTTGATAACTCATTGTGGTTTTATTTTGCCTCTCTCTTATTGCCTGTGATTTTGAGCATTTCTTCATGTGTCTGTTGGACACTCAAATATCTTCCTTTGTGAAAAGTCTTTTGCCCATATTGTAATTGTGTTACCAGTCGTTTCCTTGTGGAGCCCCTGTAGAATTCTGTAAATTTTCATTATGAAACCCTTGTCTGAGATGGCATTGCCATATTTTTTTTCCCCCCAGTTAGTAAGTTTTCTTTTCATCCTCTTGGAAAAAGTTTTTTATATGTACAATAACTCAATCTTTAGGAGTTCCCAGTCATTGGTGCTATCCTCTCCTGGTTGTGCATTCCTGACTATATTTGCCAGACTATTTATATTATTTATGGGGAGCTCTGGTGTCCTAGTGGCAAGAAGATGCACTGCAATCCTGAAGGCATGCAGTTCCAGGCCACCAGCTGCTTCACAGGAGTAGAATTGTCAATCTCCTCCCATGTGATTAACCACTTCTGAAAACCCTCTGGAGAGTCAGCTATAGGTCAGTTCTGACTTCACAGCACAGAACAACATAACAATGTTTATGCAGTAGGCTAAGGATTCTAAATTTGTTCTCATTTTGTCTCTTATTATCTTTAGGGTTTTGATCTAACCCTCTGATCCACCTTGAGTTGATTTTTCTGTATGATGCGAGAAGTGAATTCATCTTCAGCTTTCTGCAGGTAGAAGCCCAGTTTTGCCAATACTCTTTGCTGAAGAGGCTTTCCCCCCACCCCATTTGATAGATTTTGTTTCCTTGTCAAATACCAGCTTACCCTAGGTTGTTGTTGTTGTTATGTGCCGTTGAGTCACTTGAGACTCACAGCGACCCTATGTACAACAGCCCTAAACTCCACTCTGTCCTGTGCCAATCGCACTGTCTCTGACACTCCCATCCCAATTATCCCAGTCACTGAATCAATCCACCACATAGAGGACCTTCCTCTCCTGCGCTCCCTCCACCCTCCCAAGCGTTATGTCCCTCTCTAAGGACCGGTCTCTCCTCACAACATGTCCAAAGTATGTTAGACGGAGCCTCAGAATCCTTGCCTCCAAGGAGCCACCCGGTTTAACCCTTTCCAGGACAAATCTGTTTGTTTTCCTAGCAGTCCATGATATTCTCAATACTCTTCTCCAGCACCACAGCTCAAAGGCATCAATTCTCCTTCTATCCTCCCTGGTCATTGTCCAACTCTCTGATGCATAGCAAGTGATTGCGAAGACCATGGCCTGTATCAGATGCACCTTAGTCTCCAGAGAGACACCATTGCTCTTCAGTACTTTGGAGAGGTCCCTAACAGCAGACTTTCCCATGGCAATGCGCCTTTTAATTTCCTGGCTGCTGGTGCCAAGACTGTTGACTATGGAGCCAAGCAAACTAGAGCTGTGTACAATCTCAATCTCTTCACATCCATCCTGATGCTGCCAATTGGTCCAGTGGTGAGAATCTTTGTCTTCTTGACATTGAGCCTCAATCCATATTGTAGGCTGCAGTCCTTGACACTCTGCAGCAGGTGCTTCAGGTCCTCCTCAGTTTCAGCAAGCAGGGTTGTGTCATCCGCATAATGCAGATAATTGGTGGTGGTACCCTAGGAAATAGGCTAATTTTTGGGTTCTGGACTTTGTTCCATATATCTATGTCTCTGTAATTGTACCAGTATCATGCTGTTTTGGTTATTACAACTGTGCAGTAGGTTTTAAGTTCAGGGAGTGCAATGTCTCCCACTTCATTTTTGTTCTTCAGAAGTGCATTGCTTATTTGGATCTCCTTTCTTTGCAAATAATCTTGCCAATTTCCTTTTCTATCTCTGCAAAATTAATTTTGTATCTGTATTAGAATTGTGTTAAACATGTAGATTACATTTCGTAGGATCATCATTTTTACTATATTGAATAGAAGGAAATTTCCTCAACATAGTGAAAAGTATACATGTAAAATAAAAAGCCAACATCATCCTCAATGGAGAAAGACATTACCCTTGCAAACAGGGATAAGAAAAGAACACCCACTTTTACCACTCTGATTCATTATTATATTGGAAGTACTTTCAAGGACAATAGGATAAAGTAAGACACATCTAGACCAGAAAAGAGGTTATAAAACTTTTGCTATATACTGACTGTATGATAGTGCACACAGAGAACCTCAAGGACTCAACAACAACAACAAAAATCCCTGTTTGACCTAGTAGACCAACTTCGTCAAGTGACGGGCTATAAGAACAATATACAACAACAACAACAACAAAAGATCAGTATACAAGAAGACAAATGTTCTCCCCACTGAACCAACTGGCAGCACCATGATAGATGGAGAAGAGATTGACGTTGTTAATAATTTCAACTTGCTCTGTTCCATAGTCAACACTGTTGGCACCAGCAGTCAAGAAATCAAAAGATAAATGGCACTAGGGAAATTTGCTGTCAAAGAACCTCTAACCTGCAATGATGTCAGTCTAGAGACTAAAGTGTCCATGATCCAGGCCATAGTCTTTGCAATTACTTGACAGAGAGCTGGACAATGACTAATGATGATAGAAGAAGAATCAGTGTCTTTGAGATGTGGTGCTGGAAAAGAGTATTGAACATAACCGTGGATCTCCAAGATAACAAACAAGTCTGTCTTCGAGAGGGTGAAACCAAGTTTTTCCTTGGAAGCAAGAGTTTTGAACTTCTGTTTCTCATACTTTGGGCACGTGGCCAGGAGGGACCAGTCCTTAGAGAAGGATATCATACTTGGAAGGGTGGAGGGATAGCACAGGAGAGGAAGACCCAAGATGAGATGGATGGACATAATAACTAGGGTAATGGATAGGTGTGCTGGAGCCAGTGAGACTGGCTCAGGCTAGAGCAGGGTTTAGAGTTGTTGCACTTGGGGTCGCTATGAGTCCCAGGTGACTAGGCACATATATCAACCACAGCATACAAAATCAGTGCCATTTTTCTATTGTAACAAAGAAAACATAGAAAAGGAAACTAAGAAAGCAACAGCATTTACAATAGCCAACCACAAACTGAGATACTCGTGAATAAACCTAACTGGAGACATAAAAGACCTTTATAAAGAAAACTACAAAACACGACTGTGAGAAACAATAAGAGACTAGTTATATGGGAAAATGTTCGCCGTTCATGGACAGAAAGTCTCCAGGCTCTTTCTTTGTCTCCTTGCACATAGTGTCTGTTTCCACCTTTCCTGCACTTGCCATCCACCCAGCAGCTTAGTGTCATTATTTTAGAAGTGTCCCACATTGAGTGTGTATTACAGATGTGCTCTGCGTTTTAAGAACACCCAAGGGGGGAACTTACTGGGATGACAGAGTTTGGTGGATGGATGGTCGCTGTGAAGGAATTAGGAGCGATTCAGTGGGGATCTGAAAAGACAGGGTCATAGTGAGTATAGATAAGTATGTAGGTATAGATACAGATATAGGTATCTTAATTTTATAAGATACAGTTTTTAATTGTTTTTGGCCAAACATTCTTCTAAGTGATATAGCATTGGTCTGTCCATTTGCTGTACATAGGTAACTTGTGGTTGCTGTGATGCTAAACACTGAGACCCTGATGTGTCAAATGCAATAATGGTCACCCACTGTAGACAGTGTTTGATGGAGCTCCCAAATTAAAACAAGCTTGGAAGCAGGAGTGGCATCCACTTCCAAAATGGCTTGCCTTTGGAAACTCTATGGACTTGGAGAAACGATGAAAGTTATACAAGTGTTTAGGTCTTTCATTCCTAGGATCACTATGAGTTGTCTGTGACTCGAAGGCACTTAATACCACCACCAACAACAGTGTATAAAAATAATGAAATTTTAAAAAAATGGTTAATGCCTAACTCTATTGGAGCACTGTTTCTCATGAGATTATCATAGTTCTTATTGTGTGTTTCCTTGACAGAGAATAAACAGGTCCTCTTTAACAATCTGTACTAGGGATAAGGACGTGAAGAAAGAATGAGCTAACGCAAAGCTAAGAAATCTAAACTGTACTTATCTATAAGGAACAATGAAGTACAGTAGCAGTGAAGCATCATCTGTGGAGTCAAAACTGTTGGATCCAGATCCTGGTTCTTTCATTAGTAAAAACTTGGGAAATTACATCCCCTCTTCAGGAGCTAGTTCTTCCTCTGTCATGTAGTATCTACCTCAGTGACTTGTTGTGAGTATGAAATATGATAGGAATCCTTGTGAAAAGCTTGGCTCAGATCCTCATATAACTATTTACTCTCTGCCCACTCTTTTGCTATTATTATAGATGTGTAGGTTCCTTAAAATTGATGAGCATTCTCAGTCCAATTATCTACTGTTGTGTAACTTTATAACTTAAAGCAACAACAGTATCTATTTTGCTTAGGAATCTGCATTTTGGCTAAGACTTGACAATAACAGTTCCTTCGCTTCTTTGTTGACTCAGGTTGCTATGAAGGAGTCCTGGTGACACACTGCATTATGCTGTCAAACAAAGGGTTTTCTCTTTGAATCTACTATATGCCCTTAGGGAAAAAGATGGCAAATCTTCTCCCATTTAGATTTCTAAGTCCAGAGACCTGGTGTTGGGGTTAGAGGGATTGTTAAAAGTTGGATTTGTCTCAATGACAGTGACTTTTGAGTTTTATGCTTCAAACCCTAACACTTCACCTACAGACTTTACCTCTATCAATGTTACCTCATCTGCAGAGTGCACAATTGATAGGACTCCCCCTTAGGCCCACAGCACAGACCTGGACACATGGGTCAACACGAAGACACTAGTCATTAGAATTATAGGATTGACTCTAAATCAACTTGATGACAAAAGTTTTTTTGCTGAGTATCATGAAGACTGAGAAGGAATGACATAGAAACTCACTTACTCAAAGGCCTTGTCTGGTGGCTGATGCTGGCTGTCAATGGGGATCTTGTGGCCTTTGCATGTAACTAGGGCTTCCTCCTAATGTATTTTTTGAGTTCCAAGTATGAGGCTTTCAAGAGAAGAAGATCTAGGTAGAAGTTGTACCATCCTTTGAAATCTTCGGAAGTCATGTAGTGCCACTTCTATTATAGTCTCTCCTTTTTTTTTTCAAGAAATTACATTCAAGCTTGTATTCATTTTAGAAGCAAATTTTATTCCTTTTCACTGTCTCGCACATATTGAAGGAAAGTAGGATTAGTCTTGGCCTTTTGGCTGGAAGAGGTCAACCATTTGGTTGGAGGAGGTCGAGAATGCTTAGACATGCTTTACAAGAAATTGATGCACATCTACCTATATGAGGCAAAGTTAGTGGAGAGGAATTTTCTAGCAATGTCAGAGAGAGCATTTTCTGTACAATGGTAAATGTATCAGCTGTAGTATGAAGGATAGACCTGAATCAGTAAAGTCCATGACCTCTTTATTAATGCCACTGACATACGGACTGAACCATCTCAGCTCATTTCTCTGACTGATGGTTCTCCTGTTCCATTCTTATTGAATGGAGACCATCAAAAAGGACCGAGAGGAAACTTTGGGAGTTTAGTCTCTTCAGTTAGAACTTTGAGTCCAATTGTTTGGAGCTATGTACAAATGTTCTCTCAATATCCTGGCTCTAGACATCTAAATTAGTAAGTACAATAAACTATTTAAAAGTCCATTGTGATTTGGGGTGATGGTGACACTCCAGAGGTTTGTCTGGAGGTAGGGCAAGAAGACATGCTATTCTAGTGGTAGGATTCATGGTTATCCAAGAACCTGGGGAGATAGCTGGGTTGGCCTTGTCATAGGAGAGAGAGCATAGTATCCTCCTTGTGATGGCCTGACTGGACAAGAGTCTTACAAATGATTGGGGCATCAGATGTTGGTATGAAACAGCATGGGAATGAGAATCCTATGGCCAAGCAAAAGGCCAGTCAGCTTTATTTGTGCCACCATGTAAGAGTAATAGGGATCCTGAGCCAGAGGCTCAGCTAGGATCCTGACCAAAGTAATTCTTTTTAATTTATAATTTTTTAAAAAATTATTTCCTTCTATATTAATTTGTCTACAAAATTTGTATACATTGTGTTTCACATTATCCTTTATTCACACTGTGTTTTATACGATCATTCCCATTCATTGTTTTATCAAATTAATCATCATTGAACTACGCTCAACATTACCCTGTCTTTCCCAATCCCTACCAAATCTTTTCCATTTCCTTTATCACCTCCCTCCATGAACCAAATTTTGTGACCCTGTTATTTTCCCCCTTGCCCATTCTCACCCCTCTGCTTGCCATCTCCTCTTTAGATTCGTATACACGTTTTACTAGTTATCTTTCGGTTTCGGCAATAATGCTCTTAAGCAGTGTTTATTCTTACAAGACTGAGTTAGTTGACTCAGTGTAATCCTCTCCAGAATCTTCCAAGTTATGTAACAATTTTTGTAATCATTGCTTCTGAGTGTTGCATATTCTGAGTATTCCATCATGTTAATTTCTTAATCCATATGTTTGTTGACGGACATTGGGGCGGTTTCCATTTTCTTGCTATTGTGAATAATGCTGCTATGAACACTGGTGTACAAATCTTTGTGTCTCAGTTCTAGAGAGATGTGACAACTAGAAAAAGATGGCTTTAAGGTACTTTGTGGGCAGGTGAGACAGTCCTGCAAGACAGTACTCACGATTTAGAAAGGCTCTGTCTGCAAGAAACTAATGTGGAAAACTCTAGCTGGATAGGTATGAAGCAGGCAGATGAACTCATAGTCTGGAAGGAAAACTGAGTCCCTATTTTATTACAGTACAACCAATGCGTACTATTGAATGGGCTTACATAATCTTAACTCAGGTTCTCAAATATAAATAGGAGTGATCAAACATACTAGGAAGTTATTAAGTATATTTTATTGTTTATGGATTGGCAAATTGGTGAAAGAAGGAGACTCGGAGATCCTCCTGGATCCTGGTCTTCACGATTTCATTTTTCTTTGTCTCCCAAGCATCATGAGAGAACTTGGGGCCAGAAAGACCCCATGATATGCACTTGTCTACTTGGCTCAAGAAGCAGGTCTGAATGTAGACACAAGGAAATTGCCAGCTCTACTCAGTCCTAAGGAAATTTATAACACTTTGTGAAGCTGGAAAGAAGGAATAAGGCAAAAGGTGTTTCTCAAGGATTCATCCCTACATGGATATGCTAGAAAGAGACTCACAACTTGAATGCTTTTATTTTATCCCAGGGGTAACTCACCTCGTAGTGAAGCTGAAGCAGGTATTAAAAATAAGAATAAAAGATTCTAGGTATATTTCTTTAAAAAGTTATTATTATTGGTTTTCTTTGTTAGATGTTGTCTAGTACAACTCATAGAGACCCTATGAACAAAAGATCTGAACCCTGTTCTATCCTGTGCCATTCTCACACTTCCTGACACACAAGAGCCCATTGCAGCAGTCACCATGTCAATCCACCCAGTTGAGGTTCTTCCTCTCCTTGACTGACTCTCCAACCTTCCCATCATCATGTCCCTCTCCAGGGGAATAGCACCTCCTAACAATATGTCTGAAGTACATGAGGTGAAGCGTCATCATTCTTTTTTTTTTTAAATTTGATTTAGTTTGTTTATTTTTCATTTCAATGAACATCTACAGAGATTTTGGAATTCCATTCATTCATTGTTGCACCCTTCTCCCCGCACCCCCCCCCCCCGTTTGCTCCTCTCCTTGAAAAGCAAAAGAAAAACTGCTTCATCATTCTTACATCCAGAGAGCACTCCAACTGCACCCTCTCCCAGACATAGCATTCTCTTGGCCATCCATTGGATGTTCAGTGCTCTTCTCCAACACCTCAGCTCAAAGGCTTCAATCCTTATTTACTGTCCAGCTCTCAGATGCATAGCAAAGAATCAGAAAGACCATGGCCTGAATCAGATGCACTTCAGCCCTCAAATGACATTATTACTTCTCAGTAACTTGAAGAGGACCCTAACTGCAGATTTTTCCAATGCCATGTGTCTCCTTATTTCCTGACTGCTTGTACCAAGGGTGTTAATTGTGGATCTAAGCAAGAGGAAGTTGTTGACAATTTCAATTTCTTCTCCATGCATCATGACGCTGCCTATTTGTCCAGTGATAAGAACCTTTGTTTTCTTGATATTGAGGTGCAATTCATACGGAAGGCTTCATTCCTTGATCTGCAACAAGGGCTTCAAATCCTCCTGACTCAGCAAGCAAGGTCATGTCATCTGCATAACACAGGTTATTGATGAGTCTCCCTCTAATCCTGATGCCACACTTCTCTTCATACAGTCCAGCTTCTCAGATAATCAGCCCATCATATGGCTTGAATAGGTATATTAATGACAATAGGTCAAGGCTTCTTACCACCTTATCTCATGAAATCCTCATTGCACTTTGCCTATCCCTTTGCCCCATCTATCAGTCCATGAATCTCTGCTGTCCTAGTACTTTTTCTCCCCCTCCACTTCCCTCCATCCTCCTTTCTTTCTCCCCTCCCCCCTCTTCATTTGTCCTGTTCCAGGTTGTTAATGACAATACCTATATTGCTTGCTCATCCATTCTTTCCACATTGATCCTCTCTTCCCCTGATCCTTCTCAGTGTTCATCATCTGTACTTTCTATTTCTGCTCTCCCTATCCCTCCACCATAATCATCCTCCTATTTTCACAGTAGTGGTCTTATACAGTATTTATCCTTTTGTGACTGAGTTATTTCACTCAGTATAATATCTTAGAAATTCATCCATGTTGTGTAGTGCTCAACACAGATCTTTACCATTTTTGAGCATTTCCATTTGTATAGATTCCAATTAAAGTACACCTGGCTTTAAGCAGAGCAGTGGCTTTTAAACAGTGGTCTCTGGAACATGCCAAAAGAACACCTTGCATAGGCCTTGTGTACTTGTGCAAATTGCAGAGACTAAGTCTTCCTTTGGAGATTCTGATTTAGAAGGGGATTGAATACCTTGGGTGTGTGTTTGTCTGTATTGTTTTTAATCTCTTTGGGGGCTTCTGCTAAATGAGCCTGTTTGAGTTTGATGCAGTTAGCATTTGACCAACCTCCATACTGACAGGTGGAAGTGATTTTAAAGGTTCCTTCAGGTGTCAGCTGATTCCGAGAAAACAGCTGTCTTTTGGGCATCTTGAATTGTGGAGATGGCTACATTACAGAACCAATACTTAATTTCCATACTTCCACTGGATTAAAGTAATAGGAGGGCCTATCAGAATCCTCCATGGAGGCCCTAAAGCCATGGTGAGCTCTAGTAACCTGAGGACACCGTGGTGTGGTCTAGTCTATGGGCCCGTAAACTGTGGTCCACAGGACAAACCGGCCTTCGTGGTTTTTTGACTAGTTTTATGAGGACACAATTACTGCTGTTCAGGTGCAAACTATCTGTGACCACTGTCATGATTCAACAGCAGAGTTGTGTAGTTGAGTCCTACAGAGGCCATATGTCTTAAATATCTGAAATATTTACTGTGTAGCCTGTTATAGGAAGTTTACTTACTCCTGGCCTAGAGCACTGGATCTGATGCTTTCTGTGGTTTAGAGTAGAGGAAAAAACCCAAACCTGATGAGTTAAAGTTCATTTTAAACTGCAGGATGGTATATAGTTTATGCTTGGTGCAAACCTGACTTTGTTCAACTGTCCTGCCTCAGTGAGGATTTCCTGGATACTTACATAATGTTGTGCACAGCCTAACATTCCTATTTTCTGAATTCATTTTCTCTATAACCCTTGTCAGTAACTAACTTACTGCCTATTTCATGCATTGCTTTTTTTATTGCCTGAGCTATCCTATTCTGTACCACCAGAAGCTCTGGTGGCTTAGTGGTAAGGATTTGTGCTTACAATGCAAAAGCATAAGGTTCAAATGTATAAGGTTCAAAAACATAAGGTTCTTTTAACAGAAGCTCTGAGCAATGGCATCTCTTTCCCCCTCTCTTTCCTTTGTGCCTTCCTCATGGTTACTGTTCTGCTTGAAGCTATTTTTCCAGCTACTGGGTCAATACATCTTATTGAGGGTCTTCCTCTTCCTTTTCTTTTTTAATTATTAAATTTTATTAATTTTATGAACATTTACAGGATTTTGAGTTTTCATTCATTCATTGTTGCACTATTTCCTCTACCCTCCTCCCCTGTTTGTTCTTCTTCCCCACACCCCAAAAGTCTGTTTTAATTGTCCATTTGCCACAGTGCTTGTCAAAGCTGGTTCTGATTAATCTCCTTTGTCAGTGTGTCCTTTACCATTCCCTATCACTCCTCCCTGAGAGATACTTCACCCTGATTCATAAGGAAAAGGGGATGGCGTATTCTCTTAGCTACTTCCTGCTGATAAGGGATGCTGTGGGTTTCAGGGTGAAGATCTTCTCTCACTACTCTAAAGGGCCCCTTTGGCAATAGGAAACACATAGACTATTATGGAAATTTATTTTGGAATTTAGATGCACTGTTCTCAATTGTGCTTAGCCATACATGTTCATATCTTTGAAGATGTATCATGGAAGTGTTGCAACCTAGAAGACACAAATTTAACTTAACAAGATAAAAGTACATGAGTCAAAAATTAAAAAGCATTAATATTCCAAGTAGAGGCTCTAATAGTGGCACAAATCAAGTTACAGAGGGAAGGTAGTTCTTACAATAAAAGGCCTATTGACTAGCACTTGGTCTATTATAGTATAAAGGTTAGGAACCACAAGATGTAGTGGCTCAACTATGTCATTTATTGTTCTTAAGTCTTGGACCAAATTCCATCTACAAATGGGTTGTTTTACAACTCGGAAATCTGCATGCAAGGCAGAGGTGAAGTGAGGAACTGCTTATGGGGTTTTCTGTCAATTCCAACAACTAAGAAATAGTGAGAAAATTTGGGGCCTCAGAAGGCTTCTAGGACCAAATAGTAGGCTCTTGTGTCCAGGAGAAAACGAATATACTTACCAATAATGTTAATGCTCACCCACAGCTTTTCTCGGAGGATCTAAATCATTGAAGTGTCCTCCTTTGTTTCCAGCTGGGAGCTGGGGCCTGCCAGTCACGAGGACCTGATGATGTAGGCCACCCTTGGCCAAGTGTCCTTCAGATCCACACTTAGAGCAAGTGAGTGGGAGTTTCCTCTCTACTCCCTTGCCTATCTGTGGCTCTCGTCTGTGCCACTGTCTACTGAAGTGGCCCAGCTTTCCACAGTGGAAGAACTTCTGACCTCCTTTATTACCTTTGGGTGGCACTGTTTATGAGTAAGACTTCCTTTTCCTGACATAGGCCCTAAACTGGCAGCAATAGCTGCCCCAATAATTTTGGCCATTCTGCTCTGCATACAGGTTGAAAAGGTATGGAGATAGGACACATCCCTGGCGTATGCCCTTCCCAATTTTGAACCATGAAATGTTTCCTTGCTCTGTTCTGACGACTGCCTCTTGGTTCAAGTGTAAGTTTCTCATTAGCACTATCAAGTGTTCTGGGATTCCCATTCTTCTCAGAGTCATCCACAGTTTGTTATGGTCCACACAGTCAAACACCTTTGCATAATCAATGAAGCACAGATAGACATGTGCTTCATTTCATAGAGTAAAATAATTAAAGAGAGAGATCTACCCAGGCACCTAATTAACCTCGGTTAATCAGCTAATTGGAGCTCTTTGCATTATATTTGTCCTACCCAGCCCATACCTGCTTAAATGAATCATTACCTGTTCCTGAGAAGCTTCCCTTCTGTGAAAGAGGATTTGTATTCATTGTTTTGTTTACAGTCAAGATTGAGCAAAAGAGACTTCCATCACTTGTACTGAGCATTTTACCCTTATGAAAGACATTCTGAAGAGCATGTTTCACAGGCTTAATAGAGACACTTTCAAATAAGGAGAACTGCAGTCCTATACATGCAGCTATATGGGTGAGACCTGAAAGCAGTGGTAAGTGAAAGGAATCAGCTGCAGAATGGCACCTATTTCACAATCCCACTCCTATCCTGCCACTCATCTGTCAGTTTGTCATCATGTTTGGGAAAGCAGAGAGTCAGAATAAAAAGACAAAGATCCTCAAGGAGAGGGATTGATACAGTAGCTACAACAGTGCACACAAGTGCGACAGCCATTGAGAGGATGGTGCAGGGAAAACAGGGAATGCTGGAGGGCACTGTGTAGGGGGCAAGGGGCTTCTTCTAACAGTGATGTGACACTTTAGAAATGGGCAGTGATAACGTTTGCACAGCATGAGGAAGATGACTGATGTTACTGGATGGTTGTTATTGCTGTTATGTGCCGTCGAATCGCTTGCGACTCATAGTGACCCTATGTACAACAGCCCTAAATCCTGCTCTATCCTGTGCCAATCTCACTGCCTCTGACACATCCATCCCAATTACCCCAGTCACTGAATCAATCC